>NC_050514.1:34053444-34059195 GCF_002922805.2 Oryzias melastigma | reverse complement strand
CTTACAATGTTAATTAAAGTCCAGTGGAATTTAGAAACAAAGGATTTGTATGTTTGTGTCTGTGTGTGTGGTGTGGTGTGGGGGGGTGAGGGGGCTCGAAAATATTCTAATCTTCAAAAAGGGGGGCCCTGCAGAAAAAAGTTTGGGAACCACTGGGTTAAGCAGTGTTGGAAACCAGTACCACTTTATTTTCTTAATCATATTTAAAGAACCTTATTGGTTAGAGCCAATTTAAGCTATACCACACAATGTTGAGAAAATATTTCTTAATTTACCAAAATAAAAGCACTTGGAATTTGCTTTGCTACAAACAACTTGTATGTGATATTAGTATTTAATGCAATTTTATTCATGTTAAAGGCGTACAAGTATGCAGAAAAAGTTCATAATTAATAAAAGTTAATAATATTAAAATTGTGATTATATTGTCTCTGTTACAGTCTTGGGAAGCACTATAATCATTATATGTATCGTGATATGTATCGCACAGTTATATGTATTGGAACATATGCAGTGTACCGAGATATGCATCGTATTGCAATAAGCATCGTAACATGAATCACACTGTGATCTGTATCATATCGTGATATGTATTATATTGTGATACTTATCGTAACATGAACCACATCCTGATGTGTATCGTATTGTGATCTGTATCATATCGTGATACGTATTATATTGTGATACTTATCGTAACATGAACCACATCCTGATGTATATCGTATTGTGATACGTATCATGTTGTGATATGTATTGTATTGTGAGAAGCATCGTAATATGAATTATACCGTGATATGTATCGCATCGTGATATTTACATATCACAATATTTATCGTACCATGACCTGTATTGTGGAGTCACATGCACCATACTGTCTATCGTATTGTGAGATATGTATCATAATATCTATTGTATCGTGATACATATCGTATCGCCAGACTCTTGGCAACAAACAGTCACCGTTTTTACCAACATTTAATATTAAAAAATATATATATGTTCGCGTCTCAAATATGAGCCGCTGGAAACAACAAACGTGAGCAGAAAATCTTGGTTTTGTGTTTGCATTTTAACACAAAGAAAGAACGACTTCATAAAATGTGGAAGCGACGCTTTTTTTTTTTTTTTTTTACTGTTTGTGAAAATTAAGAAATATGTTTTTTATTTCAGGTCCTAAATGTCTTCAGTGCATATGTAATAATTCTGTAATAAAATATGTTTTTTGTTTGTAATGCTCCGTTTTGGCTCGTCTTGCCGGTGTCGCAGTGATTCCCTCATCTTCATCTGGATATTACCATCTGAAATTACAGCCATGATAACACCAATAAAGTAAATGGATGACATATACGTGCAATTACAGTTTGGATATTTGTGGGATTATTCATAGAATGACATCTTCACAGGAAGTCCTGCAGAACAAAATAAATAAGGCTGTGGGGGGGTTCAGCAGACACGTTTTAATGGCTCTTTCTCTTCTGTCAGCAGTTCCAAACTTGTCAAGATTCAAAAGCAGGTGACTGTGAATTTCCTGATGTGCGCGCTTTGTTTACAGGCTCTTGTCGTCCCACCTTCTGTGAAGCTGTCGGCGCTCTTCCTGACATCCGGCGCTCGTCGGAGAGGCGCAGTCACGCAGGTACGATCACACCCATTGATCAAGGAGGGAGGAGGATATTAAAGGTGTCCGTCACACGTGCAGACTTGTGCACTTATGTTTTGTTTTCATTTAAATCTTTATCTGCGGGAAGTCAATTATCCAGTTGCTTTTGAGGCTCCGCCGGAGATATTCATGCTGCACCTGCTGTCTCCGCTGGGGGCTTTGGGGGGGGTCAGTGGTTCTCAGATCCACTTTTAGGAAATTCTCCTTGGAATTGGTGCGTCTGACCCAAACGCACAACCAAACTCAAACTTTGATTGTCTGGATTTGTTATTAGAACTTTAGTTTCTTCATTTGTTCGTTGTTCAAACAATCCAGAAATTACACATTTTGCAGTTCCTCAAACAACCACTGGGGGCTGGTTTGCAAAAGAAGCAAATTTCCATTAATTCTTGTGGTAAAAAAGTCCCAATTTCAACCAAAAAGGAACAAATGTACAGGAAGTTTTCCAAAACCGCTTAAATAATTAAGGTGTTTTAAATATTTATGACATCTAGAGCGGGGGAGGGGACAAATGAGGTGTTTTTATTTCACTACACCTCAAGTTTGGGCCCTTTATTTTATTGGAAGGTTTTTGGGCACAACAAGACACTTTACTTAAAAATTTTCAGAAGAAGTGGGCGGAGCAATCTTCATTCAATATGGCCGACACAGTTTATACTTATTTTGAGAGCACTGGGAGAATTCTGGCCTGTTTATGTGTGTAGAAATCACCTCTGGAGACAAATACGGCTGGGGTTTACGGTGTAACCACAGAGCAGGTAAAACAATAAGTTTATATCAACTGTTCTCTATGTAAACACCACTGAACCCAATAGTGGGGAAAGTGAATCGTTTCATCGCTGCTGCATGTCTTTACGCATGTTTTAGTTTTGTTACGTCACATCATGCTCAGGAAACTGAAACTTTTTTTTTCATTGTTACAAAAAACAAAACTGATTTTTCTGAATATTTCGTTTTTTATTGACTTTTTCTAAAACAGAAGTCATGTCTCAAACGGAAACCAAACTGTGACCCAAAAATCATGGTGAAAGTGAATCATTGCATCTAGATTTCTTACCCAAGCTTGGGTCCTGGATAGTATCTTTGATGTTCCTAGCGCTGCACTCGTCTGGACGGAGATGTCTGAGGTTTTTCTAAGTTTGGGGTTAAGTCCCTACTGTCCTTACAGGTGCAAACGGGCACCCATAGCGTCACTTTTGAATAAAAAATAGTCCAATCTTTACTGGACACACAAGTCACCTTCAGGAAGCATCAAAGTCATAGACCACTTTTTTAACCCGAAAATGTCACTAAATTTATCTATGGGCGTGCTGCAGGCAACAGGTCGTATTGAACACCTAAACAAGAAACATTTTGTATGGATGTACAATATACATTTAGCCCATGGTGTTCAAACTGGACAAGCATGAAGGTGCCAGTGTACGTCTACCACCTGCATGGTGAAAAAGCATGGTGTGAAATGTCGACCATGTGGTCATGTGACTCTGTGTTTACAGCCAGTTTTTAGCTCTGTGGGCGTCGCCAATGAGGCCAAATGTGGCGCCATCAAACTTCTTTCCTGAAAATGGGAAAACACTCATCTGTATGAGTTATACTACGTTCACACTGGGTGGTTAGCATAGCAGGGTCTCAATCTGGCGGCCCGCGGGCCTTTTGCGGCCCCCGCCTTAATATGAAAGTTCAGTGTCTACTAAGGAACATCTTCTGCATGCCCACGCTTCCGTGCTGATAGCTTTGTACTTGCTTTATGCTCAAAACTTTCCATTTGCTATTGTCGTTGGTCATCAGAAAAGTCCTTAGCAACAGTTGCTAGCGTTGTTAGCTTCTGTCATTTCACAGCACAGACAGAAGATATGGCTAAGTAGTACATAGACATAACAAATGTCCAATATACGTGTTCAGTAGACATAGACAAGGACCAGAGATATAGACGGTGGACGCAAAAACATATTTTTGGCACAGGTTGATTCCCATACGGCCCAGCCTCAGCCAGACTCCGCCTTCAGTGACCCCAAGGGAAATTGAGTTTGAGAATCCTGGCATACAGAGTTCATACTGGACTGTTGCTACCTGATGGTAGCCGAACTAGCGCATGAACTCAGTGTTGGAAGAGGTTTGGTGTGACCTCTTGCTCCAGACTTTTTCTTTTACATCTCCATTCCTATTCATGACGGACTTGACGTCATAGAATGTCATTTCTTCTTCACTACAAGTCCAACTAGTTTATCGTTCAAGATGTGTTCAATGGCTGTTCGTTTTGTACGCAGAACCTGAAAATGAAAAATAGAAACTTTAGTTGCGACTCTTGAACATGAGAGTTTTGAACATGAAAGTCCAAAATGTGGATTTATCTGCATTTACAAAGACTCTTCATTGGAAGCGGTTTCTCAAACGTGCGTTTCCGAGCTCGGTGTGAACGCACCATGAAGCTTTTTATCATCTTAAACTCTAAAATGGGATTCCTGTCTGTTTGTTTGGTGCTTCAGAGCAGAGTTGAATCTGATCAACACAATCCAGTTCATGTTTCCTCACTTTTGTTGTAATCACTTGAAGTGTTTGTGAGCGCGTCGGACAGGCTACGCAGCCTCCTCTTCATCATGTGTTGACACACACGCACACACACGTGCGCACACAGTTTGTCAAAAAGCCACATCTCTGTCATTGCCTCTCTGTGCAGCTCAAGGAGACAATTAGCAAACAGAGGTGACATGCTAAACAGGTGCAAGCCATTATTCCTGGAGCTGGATGAGCGTGGCCACCCCGTCTCCGGCGGTGACGGGCTGTTATAGAACGACACGAGGGGGGCTGCGGGCCTCCATGATGGGGGATCATCTGACAAGTCAGGGATGTGAAGTCAGAAAGCTTCATCCTCGTCTGTAATCAGCTCGTTGTCATCATCATCATCGGTGTCGGGCTTTCTTCTCTGTGTGTGTTCAGCTCCGCTCGCCTTCAGTCTGAAACTTCTTCAAACCACAAACAAATTCAAACTGCTGCTTTTTTTGTGAACAGGAAGCTCTCCCGGAGTTTTATTAATCAGATATAGCGCGGATGAGTCACGGCGTTTTGGCTCGTGTCACTTTTTGAGGTATGCGCCGCAGATTTCCTTCATATTGGAAGCAGAGCTAACACATGCTACCCTTGACGTATTCTCACACCATTTCTCACACAAACTTGCAGACTCTCACACTCTTCCATGACTTATATAGAGAGAAATGCATAAACAGGCTGGAGCTCACATGAAAAAACCCTCGGCGGAGGGAAAGAGGAACACCTTCTGAAAGTGTTTGTCGCATTTCAGCTCCGTTCTCTCCTGTTTACCAGATCGCGACAGAAATGAACTTTCCTGCAGTAATGAGCCGACACAACAACACAAATCCACAATAGAGTCATGAAGACGGTTCACACCTGTAACTCGAATGACTGGAATCGGTTTGAATGGGACACGGAGTCAGAATTTGTCCCATTTTGGTCGTTTTCTTCATGTTTAGAGCTAAATATTTGAAGTTACTTTAAATATTTTCTCCAGCAGCAGATGTTTGTACAGGCCACGCCCACATTGTTCACATTATGGCGTACAGACTCGTTTAGTTGTTCTGTATTGATCTTGAAAAAATGAATACATTTAAACATTTGTTTCTGTGAAGTCACTTATCTTGCACGTGTGATGACCTGTCGTCATGGGAACCATGAAAACATATTTAATCTTAGCTGTTTAGCTTGTGACCTGACAGAAAGTCTAACAAATCCAGACGACTGATCAGAAATGTGTTGATTTTATTGTGGAATCTACACAACTTTCACATTTGTTTCTTTCGTAA
This sequence comes from Oryzias melastigma, assembly GCF_002922805.2. Lineage (NCBI taxonomy): Eukaryota > Metazoa > Chordata > Actinopteri > Beloniformes > Adrianichthyidae > Oryzias > Oryzias melastigma. The sequence continues at coordinate 34,053,720 of NC_050514.1, read as the reverse complement.
TGGCCGTCGGGTTTCATACTTGTGTCGTAATCATGTCGTAATCATGTCGTAATCATGTCGTAATCATGTCGTAATCATGTCGTAATCATGTCGTAATCATGTCGCGGTTGCTTGTATCTTTTTTAGATACATAGTTCTTTATGTGTCATTGTTAGGACAGCATTTAAACATAAGGGTGAGATTCATAAATTATTCGTAAATAAAAATTAAATCTACCAAATAATTCGGATACAAGTGGAAAAATATAAATTAAATTTTTCATCATGGGATGCTGCA
>NC_050514.1:34052162-34053403 GCF_002922805.2 Oryzias melastigma | reverse complement strand
TTGCGTATTTTTATTGTCGCGTGACTCTCCTGTGGTAAACAGCACTCAAACATATTTCAAATTATTTCTGTCTTGGTAAACTATGAAGCTAAACTTCTGGATGGATTGTTGGAGCATTATGGGTAATGTAGTCAGGATCCTGGTGGAGTGATACAGACTGTTCTTCAACTGTTTTTCAAGGAGTTGGATCATTTTTGACTTTTATGACTTTTTTCCTTAATAAACCTGTGAAATTAAGCTAAAATACTTTTTCAAATTAAAATAATGTATTTTTCTTAATTCAAAGAGCTGCATGTGGCTCCGACTCTGATGGTTCATACGGGTCATACATGGTTCATACTTGTGGGTAGTTAGTTTAAAAAAGCACATTTTCAAGGTGTTCAAGGACTGGCTTATTCTGTGGAATTGAACCGACACTCCGCTCTTGTTGCTGCCTGATCCAGCCGCTGTGTTTGGCAGCTGGTGAAGCGGATGATACCTGGGGTTCAATGGAGAAGCAGAATTTTCTCTTTTGGTGGAGTTTTTCCGGTGGAAAAGGTGCGGCATGGCGCGGCGGGCGGGGACGGGTCAATCCTGCCGCAGCGTGGTCCTGGGTGTTGTTGTGTTAAGATTGTCACTGCTGTGCGGTACTCTACCCCGCTGATATAAATAAGGGATGATTGGCATCAGAGTGGAGAAAGGCTCTCCCTCTCTCATTTTATCTCCCCATCCCTCCCTGACAGCCTTCATTTGCTGGAGGAGTGGCAGACTTGGTGGGAGTTAATGATTATAATTATTTAGCTTTTTTTTTTTTTTTTTTGCATTTCGGGATAATTATTTAAGAGGTTTGTGTAGTCATTGTTGTAATCAGTAAAAAGAGATTACAGAAAATCCTCATGCCAACAGATGGCACTTGGCTGTTGTTGCTTCATTTTAAATCCGGTACGGCACGCTCGGTAGCAGCCGGGCGCGAGCGGGGGGACGACCAGAAAGGGGCCAAATTATAAAACAATTTGTTCTTCATCATAAATCCATTTGTCATATTTCTTGGTGGTGGAGGAAGAGGAGGAGGAGCCGGCGGCAGTTAGCATCGCGGCGCTCTAGCCAAAGCCGCTAATGTGCCGTCTCCTCCGTCAGGAGTCGGCGGGACGATCGCAAACAAGCAAACACAGAGGGGCCCAACACAACAAACAGTAATTGACCGGGGGGGCCCGTCCGGCTGACTTTAGCAAGGGGAGGGGGGCACGGCGGTTGTTAGCGTG
>NC_050514.1:34034334-34052023 GCF_002922805.2 Oryzias melastigma | reverse complement strand
TCATTTGGAAAAGCGTCCATTATTTATCCAGCAGATTAGCGTTCCAGGAAAACGGAGACTGTTCGGCAAAACCCCCCGCCAGAATAATTCTTGTGTCGATTGAGCTGGTTCAGAACCGAATCAGAACTTGTATGTAGATTATAAAGGGGGTGCGGGGATGTCGTACGCTGAATCAAAACGGTAAAGGTGATTCTTTATGGCGACGCCGCGGTTTGGGTCGCTCAGTTGACCATGAAGTTGCCCTGTTTTATTGGCGGCATCATCTGGGGGGGGCAGTGTTTTAACAACCATGAAGGGTGTCACTTTTTCCTGATTTTATGCTCCAGTAAACAGGAAACATTCGGATTGTTTGCAGTTATTCTGGGAGCCAAAGGGAATAAGAATAAAACGTTGGTGGGAGAACGTCGACTCCGGAAACAGCAATTGTGATGCTTTAGCGATCAACCTAAAATAAAGGGTCAGAAAAAAAACATGTTTAAACTAAACATCGTCATTAAACATCCTTCTGTTTAGTTCTGCATAATATTTACTATTAGACTTGGGTCATAAAATAACCATTCCTCACGTTCACATTGTTGTTTTCAACCCTCACTACATTACTGAAGACCAGATTAATACAAGTTACACAAACGCACAAAACTTTATCATCATTCTAGAAATGTCGAATAAACACTATTTCACAATTACACTGTTTCCATTAAATCATAATTATGTGAATAAACACAAACCAACTCACGCGATACATTCAAATTTCTGCCACGGCGCTCATCATCATCTATCAAAGGAGACGTTGGCGTCTTATCCAGGCCAAGATGCAGAGCTTTTGGGAAATGGTGGTTGATGATTTTACAGAGGAGCTGTCAACCCAACAGTTCCACAGGACACACTCTTTTGATGAGCTGTGTTGTTGTGGGACCTCTTGTGGTGCAGGCTAACCGTGGTATCCAGTTGCTGGTCATGTGGTGAAAAAAATGTTTTCGTTAGAGTTTTGCAAAATAAAACCGTTTCAATGTTCTTCTTCTTTTCCTTTGGGCTTTTCCCTTCAGGGGTCGCCACAGCCAATCAGAGTCCTCCATCTAAGCCTGTCTTCAGCATCCTCCACTCTAACACCAGCCTCAAAAACCACTTCCTCCTCCAAGCACAAAAACTTTTTTTCTGATAAATGTGAGTTTTTTTCGAAATTGCAGTGGATCCATTAGGCAAATTTATTATCGCAAATCCAATTTGCAGAATTTCATAGTCAATGGAAACACAGTCAGCTACTGAGAAATACAAGTTACATGGACAAAGTGGCCTTTGACCTTACTTTCTAAAGTATGACTCGACCGTGTCCTGAGAATGAAAATGTTGATGGTTTATTAAAAATATACATATAGTTTTTTTGTGCAAAAATTGTTCAAACGCAATGCATTGTGGTCCATATTCCCCAACCCAGTGAGCATTGATGCACACTGGTTTCTCACATAGAATTTTGGGAAATTTGTGTGACTGCATTTAGGATTTGTAGATTCAGACAGCTCTAAAATGCTGAAGACACTATGTAGTGAGTAGGGAAGGAATTCGGACACACAGCCTTTGACCTTTACAGTAGGGTCTTTGACCTTTTAAGAATGTGACCCTTGACCTTCGTTTTAAATGCTTAATCATAGATATCACCATAGACAGTATATAGAGAGAACTGGACTCATCATCCACTCCCCCCTCATGTTCCCGCTGGTCCCAGACAGCCAGAATCCAATAGACTTCTATTGGGAAAAAACAGTTGTTTCTCAGTCATTCTGTTCGTCAGGAGAACCATTCTTGCTCTGGTGTCTCTTCATAACATGGTCTTGCTAAACCTATTTTTTTTTTTCATCATATATTTTCTTTATCGCTATTTATTCGAATTAAAAACTGACCATTCAGATGCCTCAATAAGAGCACATGGTGCCCCCGCCTCTAACGTTCAAAGCATTTGATTGACAGGTTCCAGTCACTTCTGATCCCAAAACAGCTAAATCGAGTGATATCCGAACCGCGGAAAAACAGCGACTGAATTGACTTCATTTTGTTGGAACCTGATGTCACAGCCTTGTTTGTCCATCTCTATTCATGTCAATGGTCATTATATTTATATAATAACAGTATCCTTACAGCTAAAAGTTACACGTTTAAAGTGGATTTTGACTTTTCAGAAAGTGACCTTTGACCTTAGTTTTGAATGCTTGGGCCATAATAATATTGATCAAAATAATATTATCCTTACAGTTAAAATGCTGTTTTTATCCCTCATTCCAAGTGTGAGGACCAAAATAATGCAAGTTAGACGAACAATGTGACCTTTGACCTTTGTTTTGAGGACTTGGGCCATAATAATAAAAACCTCACGTGTTCTAGTATTCCCCTAAATAAAAAGAATTCCCGTCATTCTGGGTTCAAACCTTTATTAACAAATCCTCAAGTTTCATTTTCCGCCTGGACTCAAACGGCTCCAAGAATCATAATATTTGAAGTTTTTCTGCTTCATTCTGAGATGTGGGGCAATAATAATAAAGATCAACCTGGAGTAAATGTAGCTTGTAACCCCCCCAGCAGGTAGAGATGGGGGGTTGTGGGTCCCCACAGCTGGAGGCTTCCTTAAAACATAAAAACACTGTCAAAACAGCCTGATTTTCAGCTCGTCCTGCATGACTCAGCACTTAAAAACCCAGATGCCGTTTTAGTGCCGCCTCCCGTTCCGTGGACGGCGAGAGAGCGAGCGTGCGCGCTCCTCGCCGGACGCGTGGCGGCCTTGGCGTGTCGCTCCCTGCCCATTTTCCTGACCTGGGAGGGCTCCGGCCCGACAGCAGAAGGGGTTTTAACTGTTTACACAGGCTGTAAATCACCCCCCCACCCGCAGTCCCCTTCACAGTTCCATGAATTAAGTTGTAAACTTTCTTTTCTTTTGAGTTTTTTTGTCATAAAATAAGCAGTTTAACGAGCGGTGAGGGATGATCTACCTGCGTGCTGCGTTAGCGCTCATATTTTACTGTTACTACCCGAGCTCATGGTCAAATTGGATTTCCCGATTTATGGCCCTTGCCATGTTCTGTTCATTTCCATGACGACTGAGGGAGGGGGGCTGGGGGGGCGTCTAACAGGATTGCGGGTTGCCGTTAAAACGGAGCCGTTAATTAATGCTATTGATCCGCAAAAATAAAAGCAGAAGTGATTTGCATACAGCGCTGGTGATCAATGCATTAACCGATTTTTTTTTCTCTGCCCCCCCCACACTTCTAAAATCTGATTTCCTGAGTTTTCAAAGTGAGACGAGGGGGAGTGGGGGCTAATGTGGATCGATCGGCTCCTCTCAGACGAGAATATCAAGCGTTTTATTAGCTGCTGACTTTTTCTCTTTTTACATATTTGTTGTTTTTCCTTCAAGGCCGAAAAACCAAATATATCTGTATGGGGGGGGGGGGGGGCATGAAAATCAAAAACAACAGAGGCGTTAAAAAAGCAATATGTTGCCCCCCCCTCGACTGCCTCTTTCTCACTGGTTCTGTCAGGAGCAGCTTATTATAGCGTATTGATTTATAAAGCTTTAAATGTGATCCTCCATGTCCAAGTCAAGGGCAGGCGGCGGGAGAACGGGAAGAGGTGGGAGGGCGGGGGGGGCAGAGAGGAACAGATAGAGTCAGAAAACGAGTGTCCACGTCGAGGGGGGGGGCATTTTCAGAGAGGCTCTGAAACACAAAAGGGTAATTGTTTTAGCCCAGATGTTGCTTTCGCACAACAAGCAGGATACAATGTTCCTACTGAGCTGATGAGCCCAATCAGTGAAATGATTAAAAATTGATTTTGTCCCTGTAATTACAGTATGTAAACTACTTAGCCGGGATTGCAAAGGAAGTGATTTTCTAATTACGTATATACTCTGGTGTCTAATGATTGGTTTTTTGAAGTAATGAAGAGAAGGTCCTAACGACTCCGCTGTGTTCTGTTGTTGAGGAAGAAGAAAATCCTGCGTGCATGTGTCTATGTTTCTGTGGGAGGGGGGGCAGAGCATCGTTAGGGCAAGACAGCAGGCTCGGATACAACAGTGAGTGTGTGTGTGGGGAGGGGGGGTTGAGAATTGAATTTTTGCCAGGCGGTGCTCGCACGGTAACACGGGGGCCCTGTGTTCGCTGGCGAATGGGATCTGGAAGCTAAATGGAGGCTGTGACTTCTCATGGAGGGGGTAGGGGGGGTTCGCTAGGCCCCGACCGGCCCCGGCAATCTGGACTCTGCAATTAAAACCTCACGGGGGTTTGGGGATTGAGGACATTGGCGGAAAGGAAGCCTGACGTGCAGAAGGGCCGATTGTCACTCGCGCCGACGCGTTTGCCGTGGTTCCACACGTACGCCGTCTTCAGCCGCGTTGGATGCCCGCTGCGAAACTCCCCCCACCCAACCAGGTGTGAGTGGCAACAGTTGGAAGGCTCCGCCCTTCCAAAGATGCTGCTATGGCAACTGGGCAAAAACGGGTGCCAAAAAATCCAGTGTAGCAACAAAAGCCAACACCCCCTGAGATCCTGATACATGGAAATGAGGCTCCGCCCACAGGATAACATAGGCCCAATCCGAATCCTTCTCTTTTCCCTTTCCCTTTATTTGGCCTTCCAAAAGTAAAGTTATGAAAAAATTCAGACGTCACCTCCATTTGATGACATCACCAATAATTGCTGATCCGCTAGCGTTAGCGTGGAGCTTACAACACATGAATATACAAGACAACAGCGGTTTTATAACTTTAAAAAGTTCATGCTACAGCAAAAAGTAAACGAGGACTTGTTAACCCTCTGCTTTGAGGGTGAAATTTAAAAATTAATTTTACCAGACACGACTTGCACTTAAACTGCCCCTTCAAATAGAGGGGAAGGGAGAAGGGAAGAATTCAGATTGAGCCCATAGTTTCTACGTTGTCCCCCACTCTGTGGGTGGCTCCTTTGGAGGTGGGGGACACTCAGGTTCAGGTAAAAAGATGAAGAGATACCTTCAAACTAGGGTTGGGTATCACGATAACTTCCAGAATTAAATCAATTTTTTCATATTTGGTTCAATTTTGAGTTTCACACTCATTTTAGATGTTATATTTATAAAAAACTACTAAAGGAGTCTTTAAATTACATAGATACAGGATTATAGGATACCTTCAAATGCAGAGAAAACTAGGGCTGGGAATCACGATGACTTCCAGAGTCTAATCCATTCATCAGAGCCTGAATCGATTTGATTCCCGAATTTCGCGTTTTTTTTAAGATTCTATTTAATTTTGCGTTTTGCACTCATTTCAGATGTTATATTTACAGAAAACTACTAATGTAGTCTGTACATTACGTAGATACATTTTTACACACATTTACATGTATATACATATTTAGAGGCATTTTTAAGAATTATTAATTTATCACAAATCCTGATAAAGTTCAGACACTTAAACATTTGTTGGTGGAACAATCACATTACATTATTAACACAATGACATGGTTTGTCAAACAGAACCATCACTGAAAAAGGATTTCTTTGGCTGAAAAGGAAATCTATAAATCAATCTCTAGTTTTAAGGATTAATTGTTTACTAGACAATATTTATCGGTTCTTCAACCCAAGCCAAACAAGACGTTTATGGTCCTGAGATGAATCTCCCTGCAAAGTGTATGATGACAGAGACGTCAGGGGGAGGGGCTTGTGAGCTCTGACTGTACTCTCAACAGGCTCTCAGAGACGTCACCTTTGACCTCTGTCGTAAATTGGAGTCGAGCGGCGCGGCAGGTAAAAAGCCTGAAGTGGCGAGGCATTGAGACAGTCCAGGAGTCACTATATCAGAGAGGAGATGAACTCGGGGGGGGGGGGCACTTAAAGAGCACATATATCACAGCACACAGAAGAAGTCCCCCCCACCCCACCTCGCTGTACAGAGCAGAATCGGGCTTATCGGGTGTCCAATAGTGAATCTTTAATTAGGACTTCATTCATTCGGCTTTTGCAGGAGTTTCTGTGGAGGCAAACGCCACTTCTTATTGGGAGGGGGCTAAAGATCTGCGGGTCTGAGCTCCTCGGGAGCATTAATAAGTGACAGAAAGCGAGATTAAGAAAGCCGGGATGCGAGCAGAAAAGAGGAATCTTTGAAACGCTGCCAGTATCACCAACTGCTCTGGTCTGACGCAGCTGATTGGAGGAGCAGCCGACAGCGTCGCCGACTGCGGCCTTTAATAATTCATCTGTGCGGGCTCTGATCTATCATTTTGTACCTTTTGACATGCGATATTGAAATTTAATATTGCATCAATACAAATGATGTATTGCCAGTGGTGGGGAGAAGGGATGAGGATGGCGAGAAGACGTCTTCTTTTCTCTCTTTTCCGCCGCTTCATTGTGAAGAAGAAGAAAGAGAATAAGAGAAACATCTGTCTGCCCCCCCCACGCACACCCGCAGCTTTGATATGTGTGTTTAAAAAAATGACAAAACGCTCTGGGATGGAGTCTCCTGCTGGAGTGTGAGCCGGGGGGGCGGTGGCAGAGGTTGTGGAGATCTTTGACAGGACTCTTAAGTGTGGGGAGGTCCCGGGGGCGGCGGCGGCGGAGAGGAGCCGGCTGTTGGCTCCCTGACAGCAGATCTGGAAACCGGCTTTGTGTTCGCGCCCAGAACATCTGAAACTGTCTGCTTAGTGAATTCGTCTCGTAGTTTTCCGTCTTTTCGTTCTTCTACCTGCTGGGCGGTAAACGCGCCTTTCCTCGTGTTTTCTTTGTTCTGGTCACATCTGCTTTATGGGCCTGATCTGTGGATTTATGCACTTCCACTTCCTGCCTTTCAGTAATTTATGAGAGTGGAAGCTTTAATAAAGGATTTATTTCTCTGTGCCTGAGAGCTCATGATGGGGTGTTTGAGTCTGAACAGACGTTGGAGATCATTAGGAGACGACCTCCTCCACACACAGGAGCTCCTGAGTCCTGGTCTCGGTCCAGTTACAGAAAGCTGTAGTTAGATCCACCTGTACGGGTGCTGGATGTTTTTGGATTGTCAGGGTCTGTGGAGGGTCATAGAGAGGAGTGGGCACATCCTAAGAGGAGCACAGGTTCAGTTCCATTGAAAATGGAACATCCCATTGTCATGTGTGTGGAAAGTGTATTGTGAAGTATTTGTAAAGATATTAAAAATTGCAGACACTTGTATGGTGTCACATGGTGCCCTTACTCCACGCTTTAGTCTGTATTAAAGGGGATTACTGGCACGGATGGGGTGTGCATGTAATATACAAGTGGCCGTATGATGTTCACACGAACTATACTGTCTGATTTCCTAATTTCTTATAAAGACCCCACACATCACATGAACAGCACCAACAGACTTCTTATGCTGTCCTCAGGATTTGAATTCAATTTAATTAACTTTGATTTTAATTATATAGACCAACATAGCAAAACAATTGTCTCATTCCGCTTCATATAAGTAATTGTACAATAACTGGTTGCTAAACTAACTAGTTATCCCTGCCCTTAGACCTCATTTGAATGTTGAAAAAATGAAAAATCTTCACGACACGCCTGAATCTCACCTACTTCACCCTTCTACGCATTCTCACTCCCAACTCGTCTTGTATGGATATATAGTTTGGGCCTCCTCCACTTCTTTTTGACGTTTTGGGTGTCCCCATGTCGTCGTTTTTTGACGTGCTGGCTGTTCCCATTAAGTCACAGGTGCCCAACCGTCGGGACGCGGTACCTTACACGGGAACGGACACGGAACCGGTACCGGTGTATATCCTGAGGACCTCTGGTTAGCGTATGCATTTTTTCCCTCTGAGAATCTGCCCCTGTCTGTGGCCCTCAGAACAGTATCGGTTGGCGGCCTGGAAGTTGGGGACCCCTGATTTAATGGGAACAGTCAGAACGTCAAAAAACAACGAGCTTGGACACCCAAAAGGTCAAAAAGTGATACAGAAGGCGTCCAAACTATACGTCCATATATGACGAGTTGCAAGCAAAAATGTGTTGTACCTGTACTTACCCTTATGCGTTATCCAAGCGATCACTACGACATGTTGCCCGCAGCATACCCATAGAAAAAAATGTTCATCAGCATTTTTTTTTTTTTTTTTAATGGTTAACTGAGCAGTCTATGACCTGCGTTTCCTGTACAGGTTTGACCATTTTTCACTGGCAGAAAGCCCAAATCCACACGTTGGGAACAGTTGGGAATAAGGTTTTAACACGGGGGGAGCGAAGTCAGTCCTCGAGGGCCGACCTCCTGCTGGTTTTCCAGAAATCCTGCATTATCTGCTGCTGATTACCTGGATCAGGTGTGTTTGGCCAATAAGGAGCTTCAATGGCAGATTGTTTGGAAAACTTGTAGGCCTGACTTGGACACCGCTGCTTTAACAGAATGATGCATGAATGTTTGTTTTTATGCTGATGACACCTGGCTCTCGTAGAAAAGGCCTCCTCTCTACAGATAACAGACTCAAACCTAAGTTGTTTAAGCCCAGAGTGTAGCGGGTTTGTTCACAGTGCCCTCTACATCCCAGCTTTGGTTAAGTAAACCGTGCCGAGGTTGGATCAGAGGTGGTCCCCATACCTCCTGTGGTTGCTTATGGTGTAAATATCTTGGAGCTCCAACAATGGACACTTCCAGTCTGGAGGACTTGGTTTTCTTCTTTGATTTCCCAGAATCCCCTTCTTCCTCCATTCATGGATGGACATAAACCATGGAGGAGAGGGGACCCTATCACTCTCTGTGTTGGAGGGGCTGGACAAGAACAAGAAGCGTCTGGTTTGAGGATGCCTGAACATTTTTTCTTCTCCCTCAACCCGGCCGAGTATCCCGGACCACCGGCAGAACTTCCACACATCCAGAACCAGAGCGACGGGAACGTGACCTCGTTCCGGTCACTGAAGGAGCTGAAGACATTCAGCTGGATGTGAAGTTCCTAACACAAAAATTGGAGCGAGCTGTCAGAGTGAACAGCGGTGGCGGCGTGCACCTCCATCCTCACCTCCGCCTGCACCATCTGGCTCGCCGCTGCAGCTGTCAAGGACAAAGGCTAAACACAGCCTGTCATTCATTTAGCAAAGACAATCACTCGCATCAGTGAGCCTCTGGCAACTGGAGGACTTTCACAGATTTACCAGTCGCCCCCCTCACCACCAGACCGGCTTAGGTTTCAACCAACAACTGCGTGTTTACACCAAAACAAACTCTGCTGTTGTTTTGTCTAAATAGAAACTTGTTGCCCTCTACTCCTTCTAGATTTAATTCGCTTCAGTGTTAACATTCTTTGAATTATGGTAGATCTTGCACTGTTTACGCGATTAATGCAATTCCGATGGATCCATCAGAATTGCATTAATCGCGTAAACGGTACAAGAGCTACGCTAATTCCGGTACAATTATCGCAACTTTGGGATATTTTTTGTGTTTAAAAATGTTTTCTTTATCCGGCTAACCTGAAATCAAATCTCAAACCTGAACTTAACGGCGGACTTGTGGCGTTACAGACCAAACCACGTCTTGTTAGCGTCTGGTCGGCTAATTACATTGGGTTCCTCCTGTTTTCATAGCAACCGTAAATTTTCTGTCATGGGCGGAGTTTGTTGGAGAGGTTCAATGACGTTTTATGATTATATATTGCTTATTGGTATAAAACAAAAAGGATAAAAAAGGAGGAGCTTAAACAATATGTTGGCCCCGCCCACCAGTCAATGTGAAGATAGTTTTTGAAATTTTCTTTAAAGTTTTGTTTTTTCTCGCTTTAGAGAGAAAGAGTTGAGTGTCGACATGAAGTGGCGGCGTGGTGTTGATGGTGGGGGTGGGGGAGGGGTTGTCAGAGAAAATAACGACTGGGACAATACGGGACGAGATCATTACAGAGATGCACAGAAACATTCATTACTTCAGACGAACCGGCTGCAGACGTTCAGCAAACCTTCACACCTTGGATGCGTTTCCTCTGCGGGTGTAAATTATTTTGGCGGTGGGGGGGTCCAGGAACCAGATCCGCCTGCTTGCTTGTTTCGGCGGCATGGCCCTTCTTCGCATTTCTGCCGGTGATACATGACGGTTCAGGGAGGGATCAGTGTTTGGAACAGCTGCTCCCATGTTTTTTTCTTTTTTTTTCCTTTTGGGAGGGGGGCACTAGAGAATCTGCATTGACGGAAGCCTTAATCCCAAATCTGAACGGCTTCCAAGAAGGCTGACCTTTCGCGGTGCCCTGACACGGCTCCGAACACGGAGGAAGAGTGCCATGCTTGTAGGTGTCTGGGTATGTCAGCAACGGGGAAGGGGGAGGGAGAACGAGGTGCAGCTGGGGGTGCCTGGGGTGGCGGCGGGTCACGGCGTGCCTCCCTGCTCTCAGCCGTATGTCACGGCTTTATTATTCCACCGCCCAAGGTCCCGGCCCGGCAAATCCAGCCCGCTCTCCAGGAAACGGCGTCTTCCGAGCGAGAGCGGGAAACGCAACAAGCTGCGAGCAATAATCGGATGTTGTGCCATCGGAGACGAACGCTCTGAACCCCCCCTCCACCACCGTGACCTTTAAAACTCATTATTGTTGTTGAAGTTAACAGTTAGAAGGTAATAAATGTCTGTCTGCCAAACACCTGAAAATAAAACCAGGCGACGCCGCCGGAGAATTAGAACATCCCACAAAAATCAGACGATTTAACCACTTCCCAAACTTTTATTTTGTAGTTTTTGTTACCTATTGATATGTCATTGATTAAAAAACTATTATAAATGTATGAATACATACACATCTAATTCTTAGCTTGTTATTTTACAAGTCTCCACTTTTATTGTGAAAGTTTCTCAGGTGATTTTTACCACAACAATCCTCAAAACCTTAAAGCTGTTCCTCATCCTGCTTCTCTTTCTCCTCCCGATCCCCTCCGTGCCTTCATCTTACCCTGTGGGGGGGTGTTGGCAGGTCAACACCTCGGCAGGTGGGGGCGTTCGGGGCCAGGTGACCTTTGTCTGTCATTGTTTTGCTCCTCACACTTCACCTGGGGAGCAGGGAAGGAGCTTAGTGCCTTCCACCTGCCACCGACTTCACAGCCGCATATTGGCATGGGGAGGTGGGTTGGTAATGTGGGGGTGGGGTGGTTGGCAGAGGAAAGTTAAGAAGACGGTCATCAGCTGGTGATCTGAGGAGCAAACAGCAGAAGTGACGGATAAATGAAGCGCACCTCCAGTGAGTGAGTGCGTGGGGGGGTGGAACACCCCAACACCGCCCCCCCAGACCTGATTGAGATCAGGTGGCTGCCAAGTGTCTCAGCCGGTCTGTCCGTGAAGGATCTGCCGTCTCCGCCTCGTCTCGGGGGCGACGGTCGGCCTCGCCGTTTTGACGGATGCCCTCCCTCCTCCCGTGTTGTGTGTGTGCGAGGGGGGGTGGGGGGGTGTTGACACTCTTCATATTTCAAAAGTGAGGTCTGAAGGAAGAAATGAAGATTGATGCCAAAGAATGGCAGCCAATTCCTGTCTATATATTATCATTCTCATACGGCTGCGCGTGACGACTGTCTCCAAATCAACGGGGACCGCGTCCGCCGCCGCCGTGATGGACGAGCGCATTAGCATCCGCCACAACATTAGATTTGCTCAAAATTATTGATCTTTTGTTTGCCAGCCTGGCAGACCTCCATCGGAGCGCCAGCCCCCCCCCTTCCTCGCCGTCACCTCTGTCCCGGCTCGCCGTTTTAATCGGTTTTTAAACCGTCCCCCCCTCTCCTGTCAGCGGTTGCTTTAAAGCGCGGCCTCGCCGCCGCTATCTGATTCCCTTAAAATTTTTAATCCGGCGCTGATAACCTCGCGTTATTACAGGCGGCGCACAAACACGCGGCGCTCCGTGGCTCTCCTCTTCCTTTTTTACCTTCTTAGTGGAGAAAAAAATCCTTTTATCACACAATGGGTAATTTATATCCATTACCAGCGTTTTCAATCCTTTTCAGCACGGCTGTCACTGCCTTTGGCACACTCCTGATTAATGTGATCTAATAATAGTCTGCCATTATATTTCCTTTAGTAAAACATGTACCAACATCCCATTCAGCGCCACCAAATTCATCGCCCCTTAAAACATTTTCCCCTTTTTTTTCAAGCCGGATCGCTGTTTTCCTGGTTTCCCACTTGGAGGTGATTTTTGTTGGGGGGGGGCGCTTAGTGATGTTACGTTCCTGTCTTCAGACTGTTTGGGGACACATCTTGCAGTCTTGATTTTAGGGCCTTTAGGCAACTCCAGGCCTCGAGGGCTGCAGTGTCTGCATGATTTCTAGACTTACGAATGATTACCTGGTTCAGGTGTGTCCAGCCAATCAGAACATGCCAAAGCAGAGTATGCTGGAAAACATAGGCCTGGAGTTAGTCTGGTGTAGCCTTAAGTTAAAAAGTATTTCCCCCAATCAAACCAGGTATAAAGCATCCAGAGAAATCAAAGTCTCATGAATCGGAGATGTTGCTGCAACTTTCAGGGTGTATTCTTACTGGACACATTTGGTACACTTAAACCGAACCAGAATTTGTTTCCCTTGATAATTTCAGTCTGAATACACCCAAGGGAACTCTAGTCCAGGATCAGGAACCGCTCTCTGACCCATCTTTCAAGGTTGTCTCTGTTAGTTTCCAATCGGGCTGAACTTCGGTTCACTCTGAAATCTCTCAGTCTGAATATGAAATACATTTTGTTTTGACATGCCCCTGTAACTGTTGGCCAATAACTAAAGAAATCTTTAGTTACAGGGTTTTGGTCACAATCTTTGGTCTGGAACTGAAATCTCCAGTAGATCCCAGTTCAAATTCAGACCAAACGCAAGTTTTAATACTCAATCTGGACCAAAGTAAGCAGACTCAGTCCGGAAAAAATAATTTCCCCAGTTGGAATACACCCTCAGACTCCAGAGAACCTCAGAGAACCCCATAACTCATCCAGTTCTAGGTTTTAGATAAAACTGGTCTGAGCTGGATCTTCTGAGTAGGATCTCACCAGGAATATAGAAACAGAAAGGGAGTTCAGTCTTCAATGGACTCAATTTTGGAAAAGACTTTTGGATCAACAAGGATAGATGAGAGAATTCAAGTAGGAAAGCCTAAAGCTTGTTCACACCGCTATTGGCAAAGGTCAAAAGTCAATGTAAACATGTATATGCGCATTTCGAGCGGCCACGTTCAAAACTCTTGTATTCTCGTGTTGCTAGAAAGTTTCTGCGACCGTTTTCTGGGTCTAAAAGCAAAACTTGCAGCCCTTGAACGCACTTTGAAAGTCAAACCAGTTGAACTCCAACCAATCAGCAACACTATGGATAGCGTCCTTTTAAGTCATGGAACCGTCAACTGTTTTGGTCAAGAAGGAGAAATTCAAAATTTTAGTTTGTTTTTTTTACACCTGAGCTCCCATTGTGATGCAACTGCTCCTCCATGACCCTCCATAGGCCGGATGACCCAAAACCCTGCAGAACCTGTACGGGTCAGCCCTCCTGCTCAGTCAGATGTCTTCACATTCTGATTGAATGAACACACCTGGTCCAGGTAATCAGCAGGTTGGGTGGTAGCTCTCGAAGACCAGGAATGAGCAGCCCTGATCTAAGTAATCGTCAGACATGGAGGTGGGAGTGTGATGGTATGGGTCTGCTTTACCATCAGGTCTCATTCCATAATTTAGTTTAATGGGGAAAGTTCTCCCCCAGTTCAGGTCAGGAACATCGGAGCTTCAGGTTCTCAGCACGGATCAATAAGACGGTTCTGAGGTGGAAAATCTGAACTTCAACCTGACGGACGATTGTTTTCTAAGATACCACCACCATCCTCATTGTGGTTTGGTTCTCCGTCTACATTCACACGGAAGTGGACCAGAGTTCATCTGTGTTCTCTAGAGAACCAGAATTCTGGTATTTGTGAACCAAACCCGAGTCCTGGATCAGACCAGAACCAAAGCCATCAGGAGAAATGCTCGTTTGGGTCTTTGAACATCGGGAAACCCTTTAGGACTGGGAGAGAAGAATGTTCCTGTTTACCAAACTCCTCAGGTTCAGTTTATTCATTGTTTCTGTCAAATCCTTCATCAAAACTCAGTTTTTTATGTTTTATGATCCGAATCACTGAAGATAAAAGAAACTAAAATCAACTTTGATCTGTTTTAATAAGAACTTCAGCAAAAAAACTGTGATGAAAGATTGTCCTTGTTAGGAGTTCATACGTGTGCACACTCACATGCGTCTCCTAACACGGATCAGTCCAAACACACATTCAAAAGTCCAAACTTGGGTTTATTTGTGACGGTGTGGTCCAAACACAGCTGTCGGCGGCCGTCCGCTCTGCACAGGTCCATTTCCTTCCATTATAGATAACTGCTATTGAGCCCCCCCAGCCCCCCCAGCCTTAACTCAACTCAACTCTTCCCAGCAGAGAAAATCGAAGGTAAACCTCTTCTGAGGAGAAAAAAAAAGCTTCTCTCTGCTCCCAGATCCACCTGAGCTGGAGGTGGCGGCGGCGTCTCAGGAGCGAGAAGGGGGCGGGGTTTTTCCAAACAGCTGTAAATAACGTGGGGGGGGGGCGTCAGAGGGCCACTTAATGACCTGATGTGTGCCTATGAAATATGTACCTGCAGGTCTATGCGGGGGGCAGGGAGGGGGGGTGTTTAAAACACTTTTTTTCGTTTATGTTTGAATCTGCAGCTGAGCGCTTTTTATGAAAAATGTTCCTCCTTTAAGGAACCGCAGGTCCTCTGAGGACCCCCCCCCCCCAACAGAGGGGGGAAGCCCTTCCTGCATGGGGGTTGGCGGTGAACTCACCCCCCTCATCTCTCTCTCTCTCTCTCTCTTTCAGGCTGATCGGCGTCGACCCGGGCGGAGCTGAAGTGAGCTTAACGGTGCTGAGCACGCCGTCCAGGAAACGCCCCCTCCACCCCACCCCCGTCTGAGGTGACTGTCAGAGGTGACTCAGGGCTTTCTGAAGGGGGGGGGTGCATGAGCAAGCATGTGTGCTGCAGAGCTGCAGCGTGCACGCTTGAGAAGCTGCAGGGTTTCACTTCTTTACTCTCATTTTCTTCACCTCCTAAATCATTAAATCATCAAATAATTAGACATAAAGAAGATTAAACACATATATTCCTGTAACATGTTTTAAGCTAATTCTGTACATGATCATCCTACATCATCATACATTATCCTTGCAGTTTTTTATGATGGTTTTAAATCCAATTTTTAGTGCATTTTAGTGCTAAACTGAAGTTCTTAGCATCAACTGAAGTCAATTTTTCATCTGATTGATCTGATGTGATGATGATCATTTATTCTGCATCATCACATGAATCATTTAGACATCATTTCATTGATATTTTCTTTTAAAAAAACTCTTTTTTTGTTCCTTTTTTTAACAGTTTTATCATCTTTTTTTACTTACAGTTTTAGTTTCATGTTTTGGAGAAATCCTGCTGAATTTCATCAGTTAATTGATCTGCGTTTGTTTAACTTATTAATATAATTATTTAGCGTTTTGTTGATGTTTTATATTTTCTTTAAGTAAATCTTCAGTTGAGATTTGTTGGGTTTTGTACTGATACATGAGTTAATCTGGTTTCTTAAATTTTATGTTTGTTGATCAATATTTATCCTTCCAGATCAGCATTTTAGTTCAGATGGAAGCATCTTTAACATAGTCTTTAAACTAGAAAAAAATGATTATTTTCTTCTTTTATTTTAGGATTCCTGATGCTTTAGTGTTAAATTAGTTTTTAAAAGTTGTTTCACTTTATTCAGCTTTAATCTGTAGTTTTGTATTTTTCTGAGCTTTATTTTGGTAATTTAGTTAATGGCTCTTTAATCAGATTCACATTATTGATCTTTTGTGATGTCCTTTATGAAGCAGTTTTGTATTTTGTCAGAATTCTCTGGTTTTCTTTGAGATGTTTTTCACGTTTTTCCGTCTAATTTTCTCCAGATTTTGTGTTTTCGTTGGAATCTTTTATGCTCGCTGAGCGTCAGCTTCTTCAGTCCTCCTCTCCCTCAGCAGAAGTATTTTTGACGGACCTCCTTCTCGTTTGTGGTGGTTAATATTTTGTTCGGACCTCCTTGGCGAGCAGACGGAGGCTGAGGGGCGGGACGGGGTGAGGGGAGGGCGGTCTGCTGATGTCAGGTCCGGCGCTGGTTACTCACGCTGTGATGATGTAATCAGTGTGGGGTGATGGTGACGGCAGCCCGTGAGCAGTTGGCCGCAGCGCCGGGCGTTATGCAGATGAACGGCGTGAGCATGGCGACATAATTCCCCCTTAATCCCATTAGTTCTTCCATTAGGCGAGGTTACTTCATGCTGACCGTGTCCTCCCCCCCAAACGGAGCAGTGCCATGAAAGGAAGGTGGTGGGGGTCACCTGTGTTTGGGGTGGTGCAGAAAGTGCAAGTCATGCCTAGAGAGCAGGAGATGCCTCAGAGCTCCTGAAGGGGTGAGGTGGAAACCCTGAAGGGCCTAGCGACCCTAAAAGTGAGGGGTGGAAACCCTGCAGGCCTGTTGACCCTGAAGGAGTGGGGTGGAAACCCTGCAGGCCTGTTGACCCTGAAGGAGTGGGGTGGAAACCCTGCAGGCCCAGGGTCCCTGAAGGAGTGGGGTGGAAACCCTGTTGGCCTGTTGACCCTGAAGGAGTGGGGTGCAAACCCTGTGGGCCCGGGGTGCCTGAAGGAGTGGGATCCCTTAAGGAGGGGGGTGGAAACCCCGCGGGCCAGTTGACCTTGAAGGAGTGGGGTGGAAACCCTGCAGGCCCGGTTACCCTGAAGGAGTGGAGTGGAAACCCCGCCGGCCTGGTGATCCTGAAGGAGTGGGGTCCCTTAAGGAGTGGGGTGGAAACCCTGCAGGCCCGTAGACCCTGAAGGAGTGGGGTGGAAACCCCGCGGGCCTGGTGATCCTGAAGGATGGCAGGTTAGTTCAGCCTGCAGCTATTTGTGGTGCAGCTGTGGAAACGCCTTCGCCGTCACACTGGGAATATCTAGCCCAGGTGCGGATGAACATGTCGCGTTCATCTGTTAGTGGCACGGCGGCGCAGTAGCTGATATTAATGTGGGACTTTTAGCGTCCGCAGGTGGACAGATCTCTCCTCATTACCGCTTTAGATGCCCCATTTATGGCTTCCTGTCTGGGAACTACGCTGCTCCGTTTTAAAGTCACTCTCCGACAAAGTTCTTGGGATTTTGTCTGTGAAAGGTGAGTGATGCCCCCCCCTTATCCACCGCCCACCGGGTGAACCGGCATCTCCGTGTGAGCCCTGCACTCCGGATTCTTTTCCCTGAACTGACACTGTGGTGAACTGGAACAGAAAAGGCCCACATATTTTATTTATGTGTCAAAAGAGTGGTGGAGGGGGTGGTGGGGGGCTCCCTCGGCTGGCTGGTATCACTCCATCCCTTCAGATCAATTCTCTCAGACGTGGAAGCGATGAGAACGGAGAAGGAAGGCTTTGGGGGGAGGGGGGCAAATGGCGGTCATATTGATTTGTGAAAGAAATACAACATTGTGTGACTGGCTTAAAAGTCCACATAAACCTGAGCTGTCAGAAGTGGGCGTGCGTACGGCAGTGTGTTGGGGGGGGGATTAGCCGTGCCCCCCCACCTCCCCTCCCCAGTGACTTCATCATCCTCGCTCCGGGCCGCAGCTGAACGCTCCCCCGATGAACGCCGCCTGGAACTCGCAGCTTTGTGTCAAACGGTCCAAACCT
>NC_050514.1:34016074-34034101 GCF_002922805.2 Oryzias melastigma | reverse complement strand
AGAGGTGGTCGTAAAAAAAAAGAACCAGTTAAATGAAAATGATCCCAGAATATTTAAAAGTTGAAGAAAAAAAAGATCTAAAACCTAAAAAAGTTCTAAAGAATTAGAAAAACGAAGGAAATCAAGGAAACATGGGAACTTTTCTAAACTGGACAAAATTAAATCCAGAAAACAACAACAAATCCAACAAACTGTTACCAAAAATCCATCAAGATGATTGATTACAACAGTTTTGTCAGTCGGGTCGATGGGACTGTCAGGTCTTAAAACAAAACCTCTTAATATGAAAAAAGTTTCTTCACTTTTATAGTTTCATCATTAAAGGATTCAGATCATGAAATGTTTTTATTCGATGCAAGAGTTTGATGTTTTAGTGAAGTTGTAAAATGACATTGTCATTTCTGTCAACAAAATCCTTCAAATTCAGACCAACTTTCTGGTTTTATCGTATAAGAAACAAAAATTGTCAGTTATTGATCCAAAATTTGACCAGAACTTTCCAAACCCTTCATCCTTTGCAAAAACTAGTCTGTGTAAGTGTACTACAGGTATACACAGTCCATAGTAAAAGTGAGTACTTGTCTACTTCATGCATACTATTATAAACTTGAAATGTTCCTATAAAGTTTTCAGTCGTTATACTTCCTACACTACATGTATATGGTCTATAGCAGTGGTTCCCAAACCCCGGCCCACTGGGGTCACTGGTTACCCGGCCACAGACAAAAGCAAAAAAACATTCACTAACTTAGATTATTTCCATTTAGTTTATTTTCGGATTCTGAAGGAAGTTTTATTTTGAAAGATGTCCAGATTCTGTTTACAACATCCGTCTTGGACACATGACTTAAAGCATAGCATAACAGCTAGTAAAGCTAAATACACAAAACAAACAATAAAACATATTTGGAAAGTTTCAACTTTCAAAAAAACAAGACTGCTAATTTCTGACAAAACCGTTAGTCTTCCTCTGCATATGGAATCATCCAGACAGTTCTCGTGTAGCATGTAGCTCTGTCTAACACGCTGCAACAGACTCGAATGTTTCACAAACGCAGATAATAAAATTGAAGACACGATGGATTCACGTTTATATTATATTTCGAGAATATCAGTTTTACGACGGTTGTGTCATTTTATTTTGCTTTATTTATCCTAAAAACTCAGGTGTTTTTTTTTCTTTCTTTTTTTTGTCAATTCTTTCATGTAGTTCGCTTTTTTGTCTTGGCAGAAACAATCCAAGCTGAATACATACATAGATTGTTTATATTTTGAGGAAACTATCGTAAAAAATTAAAGTATTAAAATAAACAAATAAATAAAAAAAAGTCGGACCTAGCTGAAGCTAGCGTCCTCTTGTTTGACGTTAAAGGGAAAGTTTGTGAAAATATTGTTCAATTTTAACCGATCCTTGGTTTAAGAAAGGTTGTGGACCAATGGTCTATAGTATATTTTTACTGGAGGGTACTCAATAAAATAACTTAAGGTGTAGTACTTTTTGCTATTCAGAGGTGGATGTACTGCTCTGTCACATCATGACACTTCCACCACTGTGTTCCCCTGTTGGTTGGATGGTTTTTTTAGTGTTCTCTTATCACAAACTCCTGATTGAAGACTTTTTTATGCTATTAAGTAAAGAAGTGTTGGATTCACAAACAAAAGTGTAATAAATGTATCGTCTTGAATAAAACTCGCTGAGGTGAATCCCCAGATCTGTGTGGTATAGAACATTTCCGGCGATTGATGTTCTGCGATCTACCGCCGTAACTCTTCAGCCGTTTACAGTGAGCTGAATTCTAACAGAATGGGAAACCTCAGAAGTAGTTACAATTTATTAATTACTTAAATTAAAATTACTTTAAATACGTTGATTAGCTCTAGTGGTAAATGGTTTAAATGAAAAACTGTTCGAGTTGTGTTTCTGCGTTGCTCCACAAAACCAGGATTGAAGTTTCATCCTGAGCCTTCAGGAGGGAGAACCAGAAAACCAGGATCATGAAGCTACAGTTTGTTATGAACTTTAGTTAAAACAAAAATCTGGATCTTCCAACTTCTTGGTGGATCTGAATCCCTGAGGAGAAACCAGAAGAGGAAGACACTGTGGACATCCCTTCTGTCCTGAACCTCAGGTGTGCTGGACCTGCTGCACACGGCTCCGGCGCCGACGCGCTCGGACACTTCCAGATGGGTGATGTGAAAGAAAACATTCCCACGACGGCCCCGGTCTATCTGCAGCTGCCCCGGCTCATCACATTCCTGCGTGGTGAAGAACTTCAACAAAAAAAGAGAGAAAAACAGCCCAACATGTTGTTAGGATAGAAGCTGTGCTGCGCGTTTGCTGCGCATTTGGCTGACTGAGAGGAAACATCTTCAGAACACTTAGACAGCAAGTTCTGGCTTAATTGGTTCAAGGAATCTGCAAGTGAATCTGCCGTTTCCACCCACTTTCAAACAGATGAGAAGCATTGTGGAAGTGAGAGCAGCTCTGCCGCTCGGTGACTGCATACCTGGCACAAGGACAAGAGTGGGGGGGGGGTGAAATTAAAGAGCAGTTAAAGAAAACTGGAGAAAAGAGCAGAGAGTGTGCACAGGGCCATAAAAGGGATAGTTTAACCATTGATCGAGAGCAGTGGTGGAAATGGCAGCAGTAAATCAATTTTATCTTGGAGCAGCTAAAGAGTGTTTTCTAATGAGGTTAATGCCACGTAATGGCTAAATTCCTCTGCTTAAAAGATGCCCTCAAGGTGGTGGCGAGAGATAGATGTCGCCACGGAAAGCTTAACACCTCGGCGGAGCCTTCTTTCTGCCTTCCCTTTCATGATGCTCCTTCACCGAAGAGCCGCTTCAATCAGATGTAACCAGAATGTTCAGACCGCCGCCGGAGTAAGAGACAATTCTACAGAAAAAACGGCTAAAATTCTGGAGCTCAGATCAATCAACAGAAAAAATCTCAACAACATTGTGTTTTATCTGCTTCTGTTCTCCACACAACAACCAAAAAAACCTTTAAAGTCCCTCTACCATCATCCTATTTAAAAGCGTTTCCAATGGTCTTTGAAATCGGATGGTGCTGTTTTTAGCCAAAATCTAAAAACCTGTGTCGTTTTCTAGGATATAGCTTCTGCAGAGCGGCAGGAGTTCATTAGAAATTCACCTCTGAGTTGTGCCCTCCGTTCCCGTCACCTGTAACTGAGAGCTCTCTGTTTGCATTCTCTTACACCTCCAAGCTAACATTAATGGTGCAGCAAAAATGCTGAGTTTCATCAGAGCCATCCAGCTGTGCAGTTTTGTTCCGGATTCCAGCTCAAATGAGGAAAACAAAGACGTTCATGGAGCTGTTTGTCAGCAAGGGGCGGAGCTTATGGCCCGCCCAGTGTTTTGTTTACACCACAAATATGATCTTGAACGATATGAATGAGGAGATACTCTGAAATGCAGATTCAGGCTATGTCCAAATTCCCGCCCTAATACCTTACTACTAAAAAATGCATTATGGTCAATATAAGTGGTGATCATCAATGCACACTGTTTTATTGCAAAGACTTCTGGGAAATTTTTCTGGCACTCAATTTTGGAATTGTGGTGAACGGTCTTCATAGTTTACTATGTAGTGAGTAGTGAAGGAACTGGGACACAGTCTTTTGCCTTTTTTATGCTACAAGAACATATTAAAAAAAAAAAAAAATTATCGGAATGGGTCTTTAAATCGAAGACGATAAATGAAGAGTTGAAAAGATCAGGCTGTCGATAATTTCACTGAAATTTAAAAATCAGTATAGACTATTGCTCTGACTGGACGGCTGACGAAATATTGCAATAAACAGAAGAATATTTTACTGTCTTACTAATCTAAAACAACCATTCAACTCTGCAAAGTCTGAATCAACTCTAAAGTCAGAGACAGTCGGTCTTGTGAAGGATCTTATGAAGGTTTAAATGTTGGTATTTGAAACTATCAAGTCTTTTGGTTCAAAGTCTTAGTCTCAGCTGGTTTTCCTGTCAGATCAAAGTAAAAACTTCCAAACTCTAGGATGGAAGAACTCCAAAAATACGTCTAATTGTCTGAAGACCTCTGAGTCTATGACAGACGGTTCTGGCGAGCGTGCTCCGTCTTTGGTCTAGAGACCTGCCCGCCGTAATCCCTCCCCAAACCCTGGAGGACAGGCTTGAGTTACCCCCCGCAACCCTGAAAGCAATGGAGTGGGTCTAGAAAATGGACAGATGGATGACTTTAACCCCCCATCACATCCTGGGAAGTGGGGTTGGAAGAAGTACTTAGGCGGAAGCGGGGGCGTCGAGATGCAACAACTGCTCCAACTTTAGCTGATATGTACAGGGAATCCCACAGCATCCGATATCAAGACTAATCAGAAGTAATACAAGCTGTAGCTGGCATGTAAGCAGACCCAGACATGTTAAAATATTACATTACACAAATTTCATTAGTTAGTAATGGAGGCATAAAGAATCCTCTTAGTCCTCGCTGAGAGTGATCTGAAGAGTCTGTAGCTGTAAACTAGACTCCTCTGTAATGTTGCTGATGGAACGTCTTGGTGGGATCTGGACACATAATGGGAGATGCTCAATGATTCCCGAATCTCCAAATGTAAGGACATCAGGAAATATTCCAAGAGTGTCTGAACTGGTGCAATACTTCCTCTTTGCTCCAGAGAAACCGGACTTCTGCAGGACCAGAGGTCCAGGTCCCGGTCTTTCAGTCAGAACAGTTTCTTTGTGGTTTGTTGTTAACGTTTGGCAGCTAAGAGAGTGTTGGTCTCCAGGTTTAACTTGGAGTTATCATTTGGGGTGACATGGTGAGTTTGGTATTGGACCAAGGAATTGGTTAGAATTTAAAACCAAAACACGTCAATCAAAGACTGCCTTAACCAGAGATTTGAACTGTATTTTAGGAATTGAGTCTTATGCAGTGTTGGAAGTCCTGACCCATAAGGACTCCAGAGATCTTAAGACTTGCTCTCAAGATCTTGCCTGAAAGTCCAATAAAAAAAAAGCTGAAACAAACTCAAGTCCTTCGATGACGTGAGCCGAAATTGATCTTAAAAGGATTAAAAATGAACTCCGACTTCAGTTTAAAGACATCTTTGAAGACCTGACTTGAACAGAATCGTCCCTCTGTCCTCAGACTGACTTCCTCTTTAAAAGGACCGGACACTTGTCGTGGACTTGTGAGTGCATGTGTAGGACTTGAATTCCTAACTTGGACTTGAAAACTTTAGTCTTCCTGTGAGGTGAAGCGTCTGCAGAAACTGTTTTGTAAAGACATTCCTGATAATAAAGGTCGCAGCGTTAATGTGAGGGGACGACTTCCTGTCGGGGGGGGTCATTCCTACCGGTGGAAACGTGCCAACTGGCGCGCCAATAAAAAACGAGCACAACCAGCTTGAAACTTAAGGAAAGTTCATCTCCACAGACCTCTAGCATTGATCACTGGGGCCCTAAAGCTATTATCATGATCTAATTAGGTTTAACATAAGTCTGTGTCACGGCCCGGTGCAAGGCTGCCTTGTCCCCAATTCCACACTTGCACAGCACCCCTACTTAAAAATAGCACACATGCACCACATGAAGGCTTTTTTTCTGCCGCCGCTCTGAGATCTGCTTTAATGTCAGAGCGGCTCTGAGCAGAGAGGAGCGATGGAGGGTTGGAAGGTGCGGGAGGAGCCTGGGGGGCGGGGGTGACCTCAGAGGTTGGCCCTCGGGGGGTTCAGGAGCGTCATGACCCCTTGTCCGGTGGACGTTCGCTCGTCATGTAAGTACGCCTCGCCTCTGCAAACATTTAATTAGCGGACCTGCCGGACCTTCGACCGCAGTCTCAGCCCAAGGATTATTTCCAGCTTTGTGGTTTCGGACAATGAGTGTAGCGTCAGCGGGGAATTGAACATCAGGTTTCAAATTGGCGCGGCTGGCTCGGTGGGTGGCTGCCCCCGTGCGCCCCTCGTCCCTCTCAACACAAGCAAAACTTAACATTTTCAACACTCGTCTAGAAGCCATCGCAGGGATACTGTGTTCTGAGGGAACCCCCCACCCCACCCCCCTGACTCCCTCCTTTGATTGATATGTGAAATCTGTCTGCGGGTGGCGCTCCCTGAAAGGTGCTCTTTGTCCACTTTGTCAGGAAACAATCCTGTTCCCAAGGAGAGCGCCTTAAATAAAAACGACACATTGGAGGAACTTTAATTTTGCGTGTGAGGTCATTTTAATCCCGATTCATTTTTATAGTAGCGGTTGTAGCTCAATGGCCGCTCGCCCTAATGCTCCAAAAGAAGGAGCTGAATGAAGGAGGAATGGGGAAGAATGGAGCCCCCCCGCAGGCCCCCGTGGTACAATCCTCCAGGCCTTTTGTCGCTCGGCACATTGGGACGTATTTAAGTTTTTACAAAGGAGATTCTGTGAATGGAAGCCTGATTTTTGCTTGTTTAAAAGAAACGGTTTTGGTCGGATCGTCTGTAAAGAAACGCTCTGATCGAATTTTGACGCCATTGTGACTCTTAGGGCTGAAAGTGAGTGAAAAGGTAGAGGTGAAGCGTCTACGGTGTTTTGGTTGATGCTTACCCCCCCATGAACTCCTGGAGGTTAAGAGCGACCAGTTTCTCTCCCGGACGATAGAAAAGCATCAGACGAACACTAATGTACACGGTGTCAAAATAGAAACTGGATCTGGTTTGAGAAACGGCAGGCTGGGACCAAAGCGTGATTCATAACGGTTATTTATGTAGCATGTAGCTTCGGCTCAGCGGGGGGGCCAAGCCTGCTCTTTACTTAGTACATCTTTCTCTGCTTAGTTTCTCCTCGCCGCTTTTTTATCATCCCAAAAAAAAGAAGAAGAGGGAAAAAAATGAGTGTGGGAGTCTGCTGCTCTTCAGCAAAGAAATTATGGAAGCAGACGGACGCTCAAAGCTCTGGCTACTTCCAGTTTGATGACAGAGCCTCATAATCCTCCGAAATTCTGCAGATAGCAAACAAAATAAACAAATAAAGACAAATCACGCCATTACGGCTGACGCCCGGATCTATCCGTCTCTCTGTCCTCTCTCTTCTGTGCGGTCTGTGATGCACAGATCCAAGAGCGCAGTGGTGCATTGCTAAGGACACCTGCTCTGTTGACGTGGCCAGGCAGATTGATGCGCATCAGTGTGTGTGTGTGTGTGTGTGTGCGTTTGATTCATTCATCAGTTTTCAAGCCGACCCAACAAATGGTTTTGAAGTGAGTCTGTGCATGACCAGCGAGTTTTCAGAACAACCAGAATATTTAAAACAGAGCAGAAACAAATCAAACAAACTCAGAAAAAGAGACGTTTCTACGTGTCGTTTCAATCGTTATTTAACTGAAAAATTAGGGAAAAAAAGGCTACAGGACAAAACGTCATTCTCACTCTTCATTTATACATTAGGACGCTCAAAGATGAATGTTAAGACCAAAAAAAACAAGAATGAAAATAATGCTGAAGAAATATGGTCCACACATACTTGTTTCGCAGTACCTTGTTTATTGTAGGTGTTATGTTCTAAAGATAACCCAGGAAAGACGAAATCCACAAATTACACGTCCTTATTCTTTAAATATTCTAGATGTTTTAAGGTTGTAAAACTCCTGACTACACACTTCACCCACTTTTCTCAGACAGACATGAAGGTTTTGACCCTTTTCTCTTTTAATTCAAACTCTTCAAGTCCAAACCTTCATAGATTAAAGTCCAATGAGTCCAGGATTATAGAATGAAAACAAACATCTGATCACAACTGAAGACTTGTGTAGATTTGACAAACTGAACACAGTCTGTACAGGAGACACGGTACAGAGAAGATCGATTGACAATGTCTACAGCCTATCAGAACAAAATACACTCGAAAGGAAGAGACAAGAGTGAAGAGACAATAATATACATAAATATAAAACACGAGACGTTCTCCTGTAAACGTGAGACCAAAGCTTGAAGACCAAACAGACGAGGAGACGAGCACAGAGAAAAAAAGGCTCTTAAAGTCTTTATGTTTTAAGATCAAAAGAAGAAGAGGATAGAAACTGGTCAACAATTAAAAACAAAAACATCTGCAGATGAAAACAATTTAAACGATTTGAGAAAGAAATGTTTTTAGTATCTTTCTTTCATCCATTCTTCAAATCTGGCCAATAATTGAGTAGAAGATAAAGTGAGAAACAGCAGGTAGACTTGAGTTTACTCGAGTCTCTATTGTCTCCGATTCTTTCTTTGATACTTTCTCACATAGTTTCTTAGATACCTTCTTCAATACTTCCTCAGTTTCTTTCTCAGTGACTTTCTTGATTACATTGTCAGTTACATTCTTAGATATTTTCTCAGTTACCTTCTTAGTTAATTTTTTAGACACTTTCTTGATTATTTTTTCAGTTACATTCTCATATGCTTGAAAGTCTGGAGACTTGTATGGAGGACATCTTTAGAACCCAGACCTGCCATCACTGAAGATCTTCTGTGGACAGGAGCGAGGAGACGAGATGTTCATGGATTCAAAAAAACCTTTTGGATCGTAGATCATTCACTCAAAACAAAAAGCAACATGGTTTGAGCGTAACTATTCCAACAGCTGGTGCAGACGTGTGACTTCAGGTCAAACTTTGTATGGACATTACTTCTGGAGTCCCACAGGGTTCAGTGTTCGGCCCCCAAGCACTCATTCTCTGCAATCTTACAATTTGGTGTAGTTTAGCATCAAAATATCAAAAACTGTTTTTTTTTCTTCTGAATCAACAAAAAGAAGGAGGCGGGGGAGATGGGGGGGGGGTCTTTAACAGCCGTTCAACTTGATTCCTGTTTGGAGCTGATGAAAGCAGATTTTTGTGTCTCTTGCGTCTGAACAACCAAAGACTACAGCTGCCGCCGCCACATTGTCATCAGGCTGACATTAAACCACGAGGTGTTGAGTTCATTTCAGGGCTGACTATGAAACTCTGAAGGTTTTTGCAGATCAAAAAGAAAAAAAAAAAAGTGATTATCATCAACGCCTTTTCTAACCATGAAGTTGCCATGTTGCATCAAAAAGGTTCAACTTATGCAACAGCTTTGACCTCGTGTGATGATCCAGGTGTTTGCAGGAACCTGGAGAGGGGGCAGATCTGTGGTTGGGGAGTTTGGAAAGCTCCAGGGAGGGAAAAAGCTTTTGAGAAGTTCAAAGGTCAAACCGTTTCACCTCCAGGAACAGAAGCAGCAGCAGGTTTCTTACCTGTTTAGCTTCATATATGTTGGTATATGTGACCGTAGGAATCATCCGTTCTTATTTGTACACAATGTTCTCCTCGTTTTGGCCCAAATTGGCGATTTTGCGTTCAGGTTGGCGTTCCTCACAGTTACCGTCCTTCTGCCTCATTCCGAAGGCCCTAAAATCCACAGCGAGTCCTGTTTCCAGGGAGTGGGAATTATCAAAGGAGGGAGTGTTCAATGCCCAGGAGGGCACATTGTGTTCTGCTGCATTCTAGACGGGGAGGGGGGCGGTCAAAAGGGAATATTCTGTCGTCTTTTTACTGACATCTGAATGACTTGTGTTCACGCCTAAACCCCACCGTGCACCACACCCCGACCGGCCGTCATACAAAAAAAATCCCATTCGTTTAGTATGTAGGTCACATTACAGTGGTGTCTAGCTATTGGACATGGGCTTAGATAACTGTTTGTCGAGTATTAAATGCTTTCGCTGCATCAGCAGCCCCCGCCGCTGGTATTTCTCTCACAGCGGTGCGACTGAAAAGAGACACACACATGCTTTCAACTCCCACACTTATTTTTACTCACTTAGATTCACTTTTCTCATGACAAAAAGGCAAAGAAAACAGGTCCTTTGGTGAATGGGAGCTAAACTCATTGACCTGAGGAGCCAACTCAAGCAGACCAATCTTTGCTTTTCTTTCCTCTTATCCCTGTTTGCTTTTGGTGACCTTGCGCGCCAGCCTTGGTGCAGTGTGTTCACATAGCATCGGCCCTAATGGCTTAGATAGGCGCGGCGAAAACAGGTCCTCCGCTTGGACTCTGATTTGCCGCTCCAGCTGCGGATGCGGCGAGGAGTTAAGTGTTCACTTAGAACGGAGAGGCACCAAATGAAAGATGCTACAGAGATGCCGTCCTTTGTGTGAGATGAGCCCAGATGGGGATTGATTTTTCAAGTGCTGACATCCCACCCCTCCACTCCGAGCGCTCGCCGTCCGTCTTTGTGGCGAGCAACTCAGGCGCGCTAACGTCCGCGCTCTACCAGCCGTTTCCCTACTGTATGATATGTGTGGGGACATTTTTTAATGTTTATGTTTCCACGGAAAGGCTGCTGGATCAAACGTGACAGGAAGTATGGGGAGATCCACCTACTTTTTCTTCTGGTTTTAGCGTAATCTGGAGGTTTAATCCCAACAGTAAGAAACTGAGGTTGTTTGCTGGCTCCTCCCACTTTGGTTGGAAACCTTCTCCCTGAGTTTGTGGACTACGACTACTCATTCGTTCCAGTCTGGGACTCATGGAGACGTCTGGAGACTTTTATGAGTCTCACTGAAAACAAATGTCTGTTTTTCAGGTGCTTATGTTAGCCCCGCCCACATGGTTGTCATGACAACACCTGGATGCATTCAAAGATATAGATCTTTCACCAAATGTATTCAGAGTCTGACTGAATACCTTTTTGGGGTTATTCATAAGTTACTCACTCTGCCTCTTTAGTAACGTCATCACGACTTTAAATTAGTTCATGACCTGAAAATAAATTATTTTAAAAGTTGTAAAATAATAGAAAAACAAAACTTTAAATGTAATTTTTATTTTTATTTTTCGTAAATATTTTTACAGGAGTTTTGCGAAATTGTGCGATGCAAGTTGAATTTTCCCGCCTTTTTTATGGTTAGCATAAATCACATTTATGCTATTGAACGTTTGAAAAAATTCAACGTAGTTTAACGTTTATTAATTTAACTTTAAACATGAGGCCTTATAGCTCCTTTGTATAGTTGTCGTCAACTGTGAACATTGACTAAAGAAAGCATCATTTGATTTACGTCTTTCTGTGGACATTTCCCTGAACGTATGATTTTGATGAAGTCGTGTTTCATGTTTTTATCTCCAGCATTTCTCACTAATCTGGACTTTAACTGATTTGCTTCATTTTCATCCGGACATAACATTTTCTTGGAAGAACATCTCCCTGAACTCTGCTTGAACCAATCACCTTCAAATACTAAAATTCTTACGGATGGAGTTCAGTTTTGCTTCATTCTGACATGTTTCATGACGGTTCCTGTGTCTGTAGTGGACTCTTCCAGCCTGACCCCCCCGTGTTGATAGGAACATCTCTGTTCGTGTCTCTCTGAGCTCAGTCTGGACGTCCGCCGCAGCATTCGACTAAATTGTTGGATATTAGAGTCAGAGAGAGAGGCGAGGGGGGGGCATATAGTGACAATGCCGCAGCCCCCATTGAGTTAAAGTGGCTGTGTGGCTAAATGATGTCATTGGCTAACTAGGCGTTCTCAGGCCATTGCCTCTGTTTGCGTGACTAAATACATACAATTAAGGCCTCGGCACTTCTCCGTCTCTGTGAACTCATTGTTATGCCCGGGTTCAAGTGCACTGATGATGGGGGGGCCGCAGCGGCGGGAGCGATGGAGAGCTGGTGGGTAAAAGAGACGTCTCATAATGAGCGGCGTCCTCTTCCAGCCCGGCGGCGCCGCCGAAGCCCGGTTCTGTGCTCAGTTAAGCGTCCGCCCGTGACACAGACCTCAGCTTCCTCCTTTCCGTCCTCCTCAGAGTAAGTCTGTGTGCCCTCTGAAGGGGGAGATAACCCCCCAGCTCACAGATCAGGTGCAACCGTCCGGAGCGAGGCTTCCCTGATGGCCTCCACCCTCGACAGTGAAGTCTCTGTAACCGGAGAACAATCGCTTGTGTCTGTCGTGAGTAACCGGATCGGCGCTGTCCCTCCCCCGCCGCATGCCGCCACGCACACGGGGGAGAGCAGGGGTCCTCTTTCAGCGGAAATCTGCTCTGACCGCACCGGTTAGGATAAGGAGAGGTGTGTTTGAGGCGGGGGTGGGGGCGGGTCCCCGGGCCGCCGGCGGAGCGCGGTGGCGGTAGTCAAGGTAAATTGATCTTATTTAGTGGCGCATCAACACGTGTAAGGGGGCTTACGGCTCATTACTCCGGGCCTGATCCTCGCCGCTCGCCGCTGATGGATGGCCTGGGCTGGGAGGGGGAGGGGCGGCAGGTGAAGGAGGGCGCCGGTGCAGAGGGGGAGGGGAGGAGGGCACTGACCTCTGGAAGAAACTTTGATTTGAGTTTCTAATGTTTGTTTTCTGGACATTTTTAGGGTGGGGGGGGGTTCGACCTGCGACAGAAGTGCAGTCCCCTCCTCGCCGCAGGTTGGCGCAGCTCGCCGGTGAACTTTTAAACCCTCACATGAGCTCTGTAATTGTTACCAGCGCTCAAAGCTGGAGTGTAAACATCGCGGCGGCGACGCGCGGCCGCCACACACGCCGCTCTCCAAGCATCCCGTCAGGTCTGATTGGTGGAGGCCGGCCGGCGTAGCGAGCCGCTTAATTGGCTGCAGATTGCTCTTTAACCTCAGGGTTAACGCCGCACAGGCACGCTCAAAGGAGGCGGAGCCGCAAACGCCGCTCAGGCGGCCTTACCACAACTCATCTGGGGGGTCGTCGGAGGTCATCCTCTGAAGAGGTGTCACTCACGGCGGATCCTGTTACAGACGCCATTTTGTTTGTTACTGTGCAGCGGGTAACGTCTCCATCAGCTGTGGGCTGCGGCGTGGCGGCGGCGGCGTTTGGACAGGAAGGTGTTTGTTGGGTCTTCCTGGCAGCCGCCACCAGCGGACATCTGTTCCCTCCTAACCGCTCGCACTTATCTCCATCAGGGAACACACACAAACAGGCGCAATTCAGCCAGTCGTGCACTTAACCATGCCTGTGGGGGCGGGGGGCGGCGTGTGTGTGTGGGGGGAGCAGGTGGCAGGCATATTTGAAGATGACAGTGGGGGTCTGACCCATGCCAGGCTCAATAAAGCAGCCTGGTGATGGAGCTTATGTGACACACCGTCCCCGCGGCTCCGGGGTCTTTCTCCGCCGCCGTGCACGCCCCCCGTTTCCCCGGCGGCGCTCTCTGTCAGGGAGGGGAGGGAGCGCTCTGCGGGGACGTGTGAGGTCTGTGTGCGGTCTGATGACGACGAAGCATTAGCACTAATGCTATCGATCCGGGCCAGTCATCGCCTCCGTGTTTTATACTTCCAGTTATGAGGAGCGAGGGGGGAGGAGCCACGTTTGGGAGTTAACCCTTGGTTGGTCCTGGTGTTTCTGCTCGGATCTTTCTGTGGAGGAGCGTCTCTGACTCCTCCTGTACTCTCATAGTCTACCGGAGTACTTCCTGACGGTCAGGATGGTTCTTGTTCTTTTGGCGCTGAATCAAAATCGAACCCGAGGGTCAAACGGTGTTTCAAGAAACAAACCGGTTTCTCCTTCAGTGAAAGTTTTTAGAGAGAAAAGTCTGTGAATCCCAGAGGAAAAAAAACAAACAAAATGTCCTTAAAGCGTAACCAGACAGGCCAGTTGGAGGCTGACTCCATTCTCAGTTCAGATTAAAAAAAAAAAAAAAAAAAATGATAAAAAGGGGGTGGGGCTAGTGGAGCCAGACTGAGCGGCGGAGGTGTGGCTTGGATTGTGAGTTAGGTTTTCTTTATGTAATGTACGCTGGGTCTTCAATATGTAGAGGTACCATGCTGCTAGCATCATAGCTAATAAAGGCTAACGTATTTAACAAACAATCCCGAGTGGAATTCCAGGACGGAGTTCTCTGGATATAATGCTAACCTCCAACCTCTGTTCGCTAACTTCCAAGTCCACTAGAAAGTTGTACAATCCAGTAGATTATTGACACCTACGAGGCATGCTAATGCTAAAGCTAACAACAGACCGATACAGAATCAAAGATGGGCGGGGCCTTTATACTGTAGCCACAGAGCATGATGACGTCAAACTTCTGGACCAGTTGACCAATCACAAAATTCAACTGCAATTCCTCGTTTCAACCTGTAGGGGGCAGCACACAGACGGTTTTAGACTACATTTTCAGGAATTAAACAAGTTTATTTTAATTTGTCCAAAAATTGGTAACAACCAACAGACGGCACTTTTAAAGCCCCATTTACAGAGGACAACAGACGAAAATAAAAGTCGATTTAAGGTTTGTTTTCCCTTTAAGAACCATTTTTCTGATCTCTGGTTCAGATACGACTTTTACAAAGTCGAGGGCCTTTTGATGAGGCCAAACGGACGCCATGTTTCTGCAGCTAGGACAAGCCAGTCCGGACAGTCTCAACCAAGAACTATATATGACTGAGTGACTCCTCCCACTCGGGCGTTCCAAACAGGAAGTACCCTCTGGCTCCAAGAAGCCCAAATCCCATAGACTTCTATAGAGAAACACCTATTACTAGGGGTCTGCGAATGATTCTCGATGGGTTCTCACCAAGTATCGATCTTTTATTTTCCTTTGAAGAGGCTGTAAAACGTTCTATTCCTTTGGTCAGACGTTCCTTTGGAGGGAGATAGGGGGCGCCTGTTTCCAGATTGGTGGTCTTGGCTTGGTGTCGATGCTTGTCAAAGATATAATATTACCAATTTCAGCAATGTTACAAAAAACCTCTATTATTTGTTGTACAAAATAAGGCACAAGTTGTACATTTTGATTGTGTTCAAGCTCAAAAATAAATGGGGAAATATTTTCCAAAAAAATATGTGTTCTATGTAATGTGAGTTATGATTTTTACCAATTATAAAAGTATCACGAAATCATCATACCATGAGGTACTCATTGATTTCTGCTGTTTCTCAGTCATAATAACCGTTCTTGTTCTGATTTTTTTTCTTTTCAAGTTATTCAAGTTAAAAACTAGCCAATAAGAAGCCTTGATAAAAGTAGGCGGAGCCTGCTGTCCCCTACATCCAACGTTCAAAACGTTTGACAGATTTCTTGTACTGTTCTGTCAAGTGTTAGAGGTGTGGCCTCCCAACAAGCTCGCTCCTGATTGGTCAGAGTGGTTGCCATAGAAACCTAGATTTTCTGCGGATGACGTCACACTCGGTCCAGTTCTCTGACACAGTCAGAACACAGCAGACGGACGTTTTTTTTACTCGGGTTTGTCGTCAGATTTGAGGCTTTTTTTTGGCTGTGAAACATAAAGTTATGATTTACAAACTAAACAAAAACCTATTATTTTTTTATATTAACGTTACTATTATGATAACTTGAAACAAACTTTCTTGAGAAAATTAAATAAAGCTTTTTTTTTTGTAATTTTGTTAGAGATTTCATGACCTCCTTTCAAAACTTTCAAAATAAAAGACGTCTTGTGTCACATAGGATCATTTCAATGCAGAAAATCATTAGACTTTGTATTTTTCAGAAAAAAAAACTTAATCAAAAATTAAAAAACACTTAAAATCCTTGAATTGATTTAAAAAATAGAAAATCCGACTTTCAAAAAGCTTCTGATGCGTAATATCCTTCAGCTGTTTGTAAATGAGTTGAATCAAGTTTTATTTTTTTACTTTACTACTTTCTTACTTTTTATTTCTTAAAAATGTTTTATTTTCCTTAGTTAAAACATTAAAAGTGTGTAAAAAGTAAAGTTTTGTTCTGTGTTTAAAGAAGAAACGGGGATCAAACGTTTCTGCTCCTCAACGTTCTTCTGCATTTCCAGATTAAAGTGGATCTTTTCCTGGTATTTTCTGGGAAGTCACGCTGCTGTTTCCATGTAAACACTGGTTTCCTTCAGCAGGAATGAATCCGGTGGTTCACCGAGGTTGTGAGTTCAAATCCCAGCAGTCGGAGTGAGCAGAGGGTGAGAGGACTGATTCTTATCGCTCGGCTCTCATCTTTCTCCGCTCACAGATGTGCAGATTGCAGCTTCTAAAGTTTGTGACGAACTCTTCAGGCTCCGAGTCGGATCCCTGAGGACTCCCAGACTCGATGACTCCCTAAATGAGGGAGCATTTGAAGCCTAAACGGCTCAGAGGCATCCGTCTCCTGGAGTCGGTCTTGTTAAAGGGAGAGCGGAGTGTTGTGCATGTGAACACAGCCATGAGGCTCCACAGCCCAGAGAGGTTAAAGTGGTTTAATCACACATCAGTTGACAGCAGCGCTCTGAGGCACACAAGAAAAAAGCCTGTTACTTGTCAAAAGATGCTTCTCGCCTCTCAACCTTTGGGTTTGTCTGATGCTTCTGCCGCTCCGCGATTGAAGGAACCTGCAGCCGTAAAAGGCAGATCCGGCTATTTTCAGCAGAACTAAAGCAGCGTTTCTATTTGTCATTGAACTTCTTTCGTCTCCGAATCAAAGCCGGCTTGTTTTTCTGCAGAACTCCAAACCCTTAAGTGTTGCATGTGGAGATTAAAGGGGAAGTGGCTTTAAAGAGGAGAGGAGGGAAAACAAATGAGTGAAGGCATGATTCTCATTTTCTGATGTGACCTTTCAGGCGCAGTTGCCAGTCACTCCACATCTCATTTGCTGCCACAACAAACCCAACTTAAAAAGCCAGTGACCTGCTGTTTTTGCAGCTTTTTTTTCTTTTTTCAACCGTGCAACTCTCTGGAAAACAAAACCTGCAAGATAACATCGACTGCGTGTGGCATGCATGCATTACTGATGCAATCACCCATCTTTCTCAGAGGCAGGTTTAATGCTGAAGATATGCTTGATGTAATTAAACTCTGATTTTCTCGTCCTGTGATGTTTGTTGCAGCTCAGAGTTTTACTCCGGCTGTTCTCACGTGAAGCTTAAAGCTGCACATAAATCTGAATCTGAGAGGGTCTGTCAGAACACGAGGGGTTTAGGAGGTAAAGTGAGCAGGAACTCCAGGGGAACACTATATTGTTGAAAAGATAAATCCTGGTTAGTTTCTTTTTCTCTGCTTAGTAATCTGATTACCTGTAGGTGTTCTGGTCTGATCTGATGTCGAACACACATACAAATACCACTGTCGTCCTCTAAAAAACAAAAAAGATCAGTGGTCTTGCCTGAAAATGTGGAAATAGAGTCTACAGCTACCATTGACTTTGAATAGAAGACAACATCAGCCTTGTCAAAGTCGAGGCCCGGGGGCCGGATCCGGCCCTCCAGATCATTTTATTTTATTGTTATTGATGGCCCGATGTTATCTTGTGATTTTTTTTTTAACTTGTATAAATTTGACAAAATATATTTTTATGGACAGTAAAATAGTGAAAGTTATTTAAGATTTAAGGTCGTTGCAAGGAAGGAAACAGTCCTGGGGCGGGCTGCCTGGATAAATGCCCCGTGATGGACACTGCAAACCTGCTGGGGGGGCATCAGAGAGCCCCCCCCCCATGCCTCTCCCATAAACAATGAAAAGTCAATGAAGAGGAAACCTAATGATGTAATGAATATGGCGGAAGGTCAGTCGCGGTTTGACTCCGACGTGAAGATCTGAACCAATCAGATCACATTGACCCCCCACCCCCCCCCAAACCTGCTTTTTATAATCAGACATTTTCACTCTGCATTCTGGATCAAAGATCTCGTGGTCCACTTCAGACTTCAGAACTGCTCTGGTCCTCACAGCCCACACCATCAATCTGCCACCACCCTGCTGGGCAGCTCGTTTTGACATGACGGTCAAACATCTCCACTTTGGAGTCAGGACACACCTGAAGCAGGTGTGATCAGTCAGTCACCCGAGTCAGCCAATCAGCAGCAAGCAGAGCAGGAAGGAGAACAGGAAACATCTCAGGTCGCAGGCTGAACAGGATAAACATTTATTGAACACACTAAAACTAAATAATAGTTTTAATAATAGCTAATAAATAAAATAAGTGATCTGGAGGGCCGGATCCGGCCCCCGGGCCTTGACTTTGACACACGTGTCTTAGGTTCCTTCCTGATTCCACCTCAGACTCTTTAACTTCTGAAGCTTCAGGTCAGCGACCGACAAACCGGCTTCAGTCGAGAAACATCTCAATCTGAATTGATGTAAAATCT
>NC_050514.1:34008364-34015945 GCF_002922805.2 Oryzias melastigma | reverse complement strand
TGCTCTCACATCCACATGTCCGCAGAAGGATGTTTGGTGGTTTCAGGTTCACGTCTCTGTTGGGATGTTAACATTCCTGAACCTCCTTAATCCCATTTTGGGGTCATGAGGTTGCTGGAGCCAATCCTGGCCGCTGTCTGGCGAAGGCTTTTATTTTGTTGATTATTTAAAAGGCATTTTTTCATTACATTTCAGTCAAACTTAATTCTCAGGTTCCGCTGATTCAGCGAAATCCCAGTTTAAATATCCAGACTTGTATTTTTTGGGGGGGGGTCTGCGGGACGGCCCCTCCTCCCCTGTGGTTTCACGCCGCGGCCAGGCGCTCCTCGCCTTCGATCTGTTTGGCCTCCGCTGAGCTAAAGAAGTGTCTCCACTTCACTCTATCCCTTTAAAACCTCTCACCTCCACGGAGGAGGGAGGTGTGATGGGTGGGGGGCATGAGGGGAGGGGGTGTTTTTTCTGCTCCTCTTCACTCCACGTTGGGGGTAAAAATGTGACATTTCTGCCCCTCGTGTCAGAGCTCCTAATCCCAGCCGATGAGGAAGGATCAGATTATTGTTCATGGAGATTTAAAATCTGTTTTCCTTCCTGTTTCTTATTCAAAAGCGTTTCCCTTTGGGGTCCATCAGGGCGCAGTTCTCGGCCCACTGTTAATATTTGATGCTAATCTTCCTCAGTGAGGTTTCATGCATGTTGCATCCTCTGATATAGTTTTGCATGATTGATTGATTGATTGATCTGGTTTATTTCAAGCATCAATTTAAGACAAAAAAGAACAAAAAAGTCACAGATTTATGGAAAAAATGAAACGCATTGATTAAAAAAAGAAAATCTGAAGTCGCTTTTGATTAATTAAATATAGTGATTATGAACTAAAGTCAAGTACAGTTTGATTGCTTGAAAAAGGAGTGGAAAGAAGTGAATTTATACAATTTATCCACCCTAACATAGTTATGAAGAACTGACTTGAAAAGAACTTCCATGACTTTTATTTTCTGCTTTTTACAAGCTTTCAAAATAAAATGCCAACTGGACTCCAAAGATGTTTGATCAGGACGGCGGTATGTCGTCACAAACGAGGGAGGGGGGCTGAAATTAAATTAGATTTGACCCATCTCCTTGGGGGGTGAGCTGCAGACACAGCTGCGCTGAGGAACTGTGTAATGGTTTAAGCCCCGCCCAATCCGTCCGTCCATCTTTAGAGCCCCCTAAATGCCTTTACGAGACACTGGGTTGCTGGAGCCTATCCCAGCTACTGTAGAGTGAACAGGTTGATAGTACGGCACTAACGGCAGTTTAGGTGCATCAATTAGCCAATGAAACTTGTCTTTGGACTGTGGGAGGAATCCGGAGAAAAGCCTCACATAAACAGGGAGAAAGGTCCCAGCTGGGGTTCAAACCTTCTCGCCGTGAGGGGAGAGTGCTAACCACTACACCACAGTGCAGCCCTCAAACCCCCAATCCAACCCGTTAATGCTGAAGGTCAAGCTGGAAGGCTTTGGGTCCCATTTTTAGACTGTGGATATGATCCATGACCTACCAGTCTGAGGGCAGACGCTCTACCCCAAGACCAGAGAGTTGGTGTCAGCGTGATGTGCAGTCCACACTCAGAAGATCTTTGAAGACGATCTGCAGGACGGTCGGAGACAAGAAGCATTTCTGCTGCAAGTTTATTAAAGAATTGCAGTTTAGTCAGATTAGATAGACTGCAAAAAACTTTCAACTACCACAAATAAATAAATAAATCTGCAAATAGGCTAAAAAAAACTCTTACCAAGAATTCCTGTTGTAAGAAAAAGCATGTCTTCTCTGTTGCTATTGAAGAACTTTATTGATCAGACAGAAAGTGAACCGTGTGTTGTAACGAGTGTTACTCGGATGCTCGTCATCTGCTTCCCAAAATTCAAGTACGGATATCCCCGACGTCCAAGATCGCTGGTTCGTATTTTCCATAAATGTAGCAGAGTGGGATGATGTATTTATGCTCTAAAATGCAGATTAGCCCTGTGACAGACTGGTGACCTGTCCAGGGTGTACCCCGCCTTCGCCCTTCAGTAGCCGGGATAGGCTCCGGCACCCCCGTGACCCCGAAAGGGAAGCAGCGGTCAAGAAGATGGATGGAATGCAGATTAATGTTGGATTTTAAGTTTATAAACTAAAATAAAGCTGAAGAACGTCGATACGTCACTGGAATGAAACAAAACTTTGTGTCGGTGAAACTTCCTGTTTTCAAAGTAAAACTAGTGAGAGCTTTCTTTCTGATCAAAGACCGAAGATCCGCTCACAGACGTTTAACAGCGGAGCTTTAGCTGCAGCGTTCACATTCTTTAGGTTATGGTAACTCTTCAACAGGCGACTCAATTAGCGGAACTTCAGCGGATCTTGAAGCGGAGAACTGGCTGATATGCTGCGGCGCGACACGACTGAAGTGTGAACGAAATCAATCAGCTGATTCTGTCACGGAAAAAAGACTTTTTTCATGTGAGCTCTGGACTAATATGTGAGGATAGAAAACTGTGGAGAACATTTTCAGGTTTTGTTGTTAAATGATCAAAAAACACAATAATGTTTATGCTTTTTATGTCGTTTATGTTACTGCTGAACTTCAGCAGAAGATTGACCAAAAAAAAGTTTTAAATTAAAAAAAGTCATTTCTTTCTATTTAAATCTTTGTGTTTTTATTAGTGTTGTGGATTCTGATCTCCTGTTCTGAATAAAGTATTCGATACAAGTAAATTCAAATTTCATACATACAGTAAAACACACAGCACCAAACATCATAATTAAAGTCAGAATCCTGGTTGGATTCGTGAATCGGATCAGATCATCTCTTAGATCCAGAACTTCAAAACCTGGACCCAGAGGGGGAGCAGGTGCTGCCACTTCAGTCGCAGCAGCACGGCGGCGTCCCGCTCGTAAATCAGAATGCACTGAAGGAACGCCCCCCCCCAGCTGTAAACAGGCCTTCAGCTGGGGGGGGTTTCATGTGGGGGTTCCTGTTCCTGATCTGTTTTAAGAAAGAGCCTCGCTGTAATCAAAAACAATAACTGCTCAGAGTGTAAACTCTTCCAGCCCCCCCCCACACACCCCCACCTTAAAGTATGAAATAATATTCTGTGTGTGGGCCCGGCCCGAGCGCTGAGAACGCAAACATTTCACAATAAAGTTGTTTAAATAAAGGCCTTGGCATAGATGGCTGGGAGATAGAGGACATGCTGCGTTAATTACAAGCCCCCCCCCCCATTAAAATAAACCGCTGGTATAAAATATGACTCTGCTCTGTCTCTCATTCGGGGGGATTTGAACCTATAAACCATCGGCGAGGTGTGCACCTCAGATGTGCTGTTTGGAGAACAAACACGTTTCTGCGCTCGGGAGTTTAGAAGCTGGAAAGACAAAGAGAAAAAGAGTGTTGGGGGGGGGTCAGCAGAAAAGCACAACGGAGCGGCTCCTTCAACAAAGAAACAGTGTTTACTCTGCGTTTAAAGGCCCCTCCTGGCCCCCGTTAGGTTTATTATTCCTGAAAACTCGGTAATACTCCTTAAAGGCGCAGGAGAGGATCCGTTTCTGGCTCACACGGAGTGGCGATGCGGGCTGGATTATTTTTCCTGAAGTGTGGACTTAAGTCGGGCTCTTGCTGCTGGGTGGCCCGGCCGCTTCAGCCGTGTTAACATAAGAATGGAGCGCGGGGAGTAGCTGGTTTGAATTATTCTGCGCCTCCGCCGCCGCATAGCAGGAGCTGTTGTTATCCACTTACAA
Organism: Oryzias melastigma; assembly: GCF_002922805.2. Classification (NCBI taxonomy): domain Eukaryota; kingdom Metazoa; phylum Chordata; class Actinopteri; order Beloniformes; family Adrianichthyidae; genus Oryzias; species Oryzias melastigma. Next base: position 34,012,186 of record NC_050514.1, on the reverse strand, counting down.
CATCAGACGGTTTGTTCCTCTGCGGGCCCGGTGGGTGTCTGCGCTCGGGACCCTTTGTGCCTCGGCCCCCGCCACTTGTCCTGCAGTTTGTCAGCACCGACCGTGGCCGGGCTGAGCAGAACCGAGCCGGCGCTGTGAGGGTTTCTGGGAAAAAAGTGACGCTGGCAGCCCCAGATGAGGAATGCAGTTATGAGGAGATGTTTGTATACATTCGGGCCGGGTCTTGGAGAGCAGCGATGGCGGCGGAGCGCAGCTTAAAGACATCTGGATGTGATGAAATGCCATTTGTCTAAACAATCACGAGTCTTACCAAAACCACCCAATGCGCGCCGCGCTTTTAGCGCATACTTGAGCAATGCGCCTCGACAGGAATGGATATTGACAAATATTTTTATTGCCACAGCCTCGTGAGCGCTCCCTCTCCATCTTTCTGCAGTAAACATGAAAAAAATGCCATGGCAGCGGTTCAGTCCGGATGGGGAGGGGGGCGGCCCGACACTGGATTCCTAATAAAACAGTCAGTATGATCTGATTAAAGATGCATGTGGCGTTGAAGGCCTCTGGCCACGCCTCCTGAGGCCTGTAGGGGGCGCGGCCTCCTGTTGTCGCAGCGCTTCAGAAGGAATACTTTTGTACAAAGACCAAATTCCGGTTTGATTCCGGACAAAATGCGAGCTCCGTTTTCCATTAACAAAAAAAATGGCGGACATGATCGTAAAGCTCAAAAAAGATCAATCAATTCCATTTCTAACGACAGGAAATGGAATTTATTTTGGCGACATCACCATAAAAAACGTCATTTTTCCATATTTTATGTCTGGAGTTCTATCAGGACTTTTTGGGAAAACTTTCAATGTTCTGATGGCTGTCATCTCTAAATGTTGCATTGTTGCCATGGTGATAGCATGTGTGGGCGGAGTCTCATTGGTCACAGCTTTCAAGGAGTAGTGTTTCTATTAAATTATGCCCAACCTTTCTCCTGATGGAGAAACCAGCAAGCTCATGGAGAACCTGAAGAACACCTGAGACCACCAACAGCCCACCTGAGTCCTGGCGTTGCCATAGCAACGGTTCAAATCCTTTAAAATAATCAGGGTTGCCTTCAGTTATCAAAGATAAAATACTTCACTCACGTCAGGACGTGAAAAAAACTCTGTTGTAACCATTGACTGTATATGAGAACTGGACTGAGTGGCCCCTCCCCCTCATGGCTTTCCAAACAGGAAGTACCCACTGGCTCCAGGAAGCTAACGTCCCAGAACTATTAGTGAGTCATTCTATTGGTCAGAATAACCATACTTTTTTTAACATCTTGCTTATTTTTTCTGTAGTTCAGCTTATAAACTGACCAATCAGATGCCTCAAAAAAAGTAGGCGGAGCTTGCTGACCCCCATGTCCAACGTTTAAAACCTTTGATAGTTTTTGTGTCTTCTGCTTTCAAGTGTTAGGGGTGTGGACTTCCAACAAGCTCACTCCTGATTGGTGAGAGTGGTTGCCATAGAAACCTTAACTCTCCAGGGATAGACAACTCCAGGCCTCGAGGGCCGCATTCTTGCATGTTCTCCAGCGTACCCTGCTCTGGAATGTTCTAATTGGCTGGGCACACCAGGTGATCAGTCTGGAGTAGGGCTTGGATATCTGGAAATCCTGCAGACTCAGTGAGCGGGCCTCGAGGCCTGGAGTTGCCTATCCCTGACTCAGACCCATTCACTGCTCCAACATGGCAGCAAGAAAAATCAAAAATCTCGACTGAATCGATTTCATTTGGTTGGAACCAGAAGTAAACCATTTTCTTTGGGTGATGTCACACTTACTCACTCCAGTACTTAGATACATTCAGTGGTTGTAACATGACCCCTGACCTTTGCGTTGAGCGTCAACTTGGGTTGGAATCTGTCACTGGACTGAGAAAGCAACTTTTACTGCTTTGAAACCTTCAAACCGTCAGAAAATCTAACCAAACATCCTCCGTCCATCAGACCAGAAACTAAATGAAACATGAATTTAGTCCATGTGTGTGACGTAGAAACAAATCCTGGTTGCTAAAGAAGTTTTACATTTTACTTTGTAGTACTGAAGAAAATATTGGCAAACACGCTATATTAAAAAAATGTTTGTTGCAATGGAGTTTTCCCCTTACAGATTCGGTAAAATCAAATGGTATTCTTCAATACTTTTAAGCCTCGCTTCCACTGAGCGGTTTGTTTTCGTGGTGTGGACCGCTAGCGTGTCATTGTAGCGCAACGACTAGAAAACCAGCAACAATGGAGGTCATCCAACAGCTCGTCTTTTTCTTGCTTTTCTTTCTCTACATTGTGTAGAACAGGAATTTAATGTATGAAAGACGATAAGAAAATTGCCACCGCAGAAATGTTCGCTTAAACGATCGCTATATTTCTAATGTCGTCGTCACTTTCTGCCAATGAAAGGGTGGCTACAGCGGCTTCACTTTTCTATAGACCTACAACCGATGGGGGCCCCCAAGAGGTTCAGGTCGGTACTGTTTACCACAGGGTTCTCAAACTCAGTTGACCTTGAGAAGGCGGAGTCTGGCTGAGGGTGGGTTGTACGGGGTTCCCATTAGTGCCAAAAATATGTTTTTGCGTCCACTGTCTATATCTTTGGTCCATTGTCTATGTCTACTGAATACCTTTATTAAACATCTGTTCATGTCTATGTACTACGAAGCAATATCTTCTGCGTGTCCTCTGAAACGACAGGAGCTAACGTCGCTAGCAACTGTTGCTAAGGACTTTTCTGACCTTCAGATCCAACGACAACAAATACAAAGTTCTAGACATAAAGCAAATACAAACCTATCATCAAAGAAACGTGGACATGCAGAAGATGTTGATTTAGTAGACATTGAACTTTCATGTTAAGGATTATTGCCTTGGGCGCTGCAAATGGCTTACCAGTTTGAGACCCCTTCTTTAATGGGTCCATTTTACATTGGAAACACTCACAATATTTGACTGGATCACTCAGTGGAAACAAGGCTCTCCTCTTGATCCTTATCAGTGTTTTTTACAGTTTTTCTTTACATAAAATGCTCTACAATCTCAATTTTCCATCGTCATCTGTAGCGTTTGAGTCACACTTGTAGATTTATTCTTATTCTCTGTAAACTCTGGTGTTTATTTAGATTCAGGCAAAAGCAAAAGGATTCTGAGACTTTGGTGGAAGATAAAACCCTAAAATGTTCTGGGCTGGAAGATGAAGCCTCATCTGTCAACAGAAATGCCACACCTTTAGATTTATTTTCCAATTAATCCCTCAGAAACAAAAGGTCTTGGCAGTGTTGGAAGCCTTGACTTTGCCAGCGGTGTGTGTTGGTGGAGGGGGCCGGCAGACATGACTGGGATAATAAGCGTCATGGAGTCTAATCAGATTTCTAAGAGGAATTGATTGTTGTGAGGCAGCCGGTGCAGGAGTGGGCTCCACAATAAGCTGAAATTTAAGTGTTAATTTTTATGCTAATCCTCTGGCGTCTCCGTGTGATGCAATTTGGTCCAGCGGCCCCTCGACTTCGCCGATATGAAACCGTCCCGCGCGCCGAGGAAATGTCAGCGTGCCCGAGCCCGAACGGCGTCCTTCATTAGGTACGTTTCTATTAGCGTGTGTCACGGCGGTTACAGAGCGTCCACGCCTGACCCCCCCCCTCTCTTTTTGCACATGTGGGCTCTCCTCATGTATTATCATACATGGGGGGCTCCCTGCCCCCGGACAAAAGGCCATTTAATGCAATTTAATGACATTCCCTGGAAATCCTGCGACCATGCCTGTGAGCATTCAGATTGGAGATTGGGGGGGGTCCAAGT
>NC_050514.1:33947769-34008331 GCF_002922805.2 Oryzias melastigma | reverse complement strand
CAGAGCAATAATAGAAGTTAAATCAAATATATGTTTACAAACTCAACATTTTTATACGTAAAATGCCAGAATTTACAACTTTTGGGTGTTACAACCAGATAAATTTGTACCGTATTTTCCAGAGTTTAAGTTGCAAGAGCAAAAAGTGTCTAATCAAGAAGAAGAAAACCAAGTATAAGTTGCACATTTGGGAGAAAAGTCTGACGACAAAAAATAAAAACAAGAATACGAATCTTTTGATCTGTGTAAGAAAAATGTCAAAGTTTAAGAGGAAAACAATCAGATTCTCGGCCATGTTAGTTTTGGACGACATTTCTTCTTCTGCTGCTGTTAGCAGTAAAGGCTTCAGATGCAGCGCCCTCTGGTGGTTGTTAGAGGAAACAACCACTAAAGGACAACCCGTGTTTACTGGGACGACAACGGATATGAGAGCCTATTTATGTCTAAAAACAACAACAAGAAAAAAAAAAAACCTAAATAAGTTGCTCCTGAGTACAAGTCGCGCCTCTGGCTAAACTATAAAAAATATGTGACTTATACTCCAGAAAATACGGTAATTTGAAAATTAAAAAGTTCAATTTTAGGGCATTAAAGTGGAATTGTCAGGAATTTTGCTTTGAGGGTTGAGACCCCAAAAAAAACAAAACAAAAACAAATGCAATTATTAAAATTATCTGAATATTGGAGCAAAAATTGAAGTTTTTTCTGCAGCTCTTGGTGTCAAACTCACCAAGTTTCATTTTTTTTTTCTTAAATGTTAAATAACTTTAAAAAGTAACATATTTATGAGTCTATTCATTACTAAAAACAATAAAAAAACACAAATAAGTCGCACCTCTGGCTTAACTATGAAAAAAACTGTGACTTATACTCCAGAAAATACGGTAATTTCAAAATAAAAAAGTTCAATTTTAAGGCAGAAATTTGAACCTGTCAGGAATTTTGCTTTGAGGGCTGAGACAAAAAAAGCCAAATGCAATTATTTAAATTATCTGAATATTGGGGCAAAAATTGATGTTTTTCTGCAGCTCTTGGTGTCAAACTGAGCAGGTGCTTAGTCTTTCTTAGATGTTAAATAACTTTAAAAATAACAGATATACGACCCTATTTATGTCTAAAAACAAATAAAAAAAACACAAATAAGTCACACCTGAGTATAAGTCGCACCTCTGGCTAAACTATGAAGAAATTGCGATTTATACCCTGGAAAACACAGTAATTTCAAAGTAAAAAAGTATAAATGTGAAACTGTCAGGAATTCTGCTTTGAGGGTTGAAACAAAAAAAAAAAACACAAATGCAATTATTTAATTATTTAAATTATCTGAATATTGGAACAAAAATTGAAGTTTTCCTGCAGTTCTTGTTCTCAAACTCACCAAGTGTCTATTTTTTTCCTAAATGTGAAATAACTTTAAAAAATAACAGATTTGAGTTTGGTTTCTCCTCCAATCTGGTTTTCAAACGCCCCATCAGAACCAGAACCAGAAACCTGGATCTAGCCCGACGTTTTCCAGAATTCTTCCTCTTTCCCCCTCTCTCGGTTTTCCGAGTGAGAGATCGGCGCTCCCTCCTCGCGTGGAGCGGGCCCAGAAAACACTCTGAAAGGTTTGGATGCAATTCACATATAGGTCAATTAAATGCAACAACATCTGCTCTCTCCCTACATTTGCATATATCATTCATATGTTAATCATGTCCCTTGTTTTTTTTTACTTCCTCCCCTCCTCCCAATCTCTTTGTATCACCAAACAAAAAAAGAGATGCAGAAAATTTGGATTCATACTTCCCTTTTTGAAAAATACACTCGTCCTATTTTTGCTTCCTGATGCTTGAAGGGGAGGTTAGGCGACCGGCGTTCCCCCGCCATGCCCCCGATTCTGACAGGAGGCTCCTCTAACAGCAGAGAAGGCGAGGCCCGGTCTGTTCCCCGAGCAAGCTTAGTGCTTTATAAATCAATGATGACACAGATGGACTAGAGATAATCTATTTAGAATGCCTCACAGCAAATATTGTTGTGCAGACGATTAGGCAGACAGTTCTTTTAACGGGGCGCTCCCCAACATTTCTCACATTTATTCTTGTAAATTTGACAAAGAAGAGTGGAGGACGGCGGCGGCGGCGAGGACGAGGAGGCAGACCTGCCTGTCTGAGGGGGGGTAAATGGCAGTCCAGGGTCTCACTTTTGTCAGTAGCTCTCAATTCAGCGCGGGAAGGAGCGGTGAAGTGGGGGGGCCCTGATAAATATAAGCCCGTATCGATCGGCTGAAAATGAAAGATCCCCGAGTGGCGAGCAGTATTTAGCTTCTTGTCTGCCCCGCGTCAGCGGTGGCCTTGCCTGGGAGGGATAGATTTTCAGCTGCGCCTCCGGGGCACCGCAGCGCCGCCGGCTTTGATTTCATCTTTAACCTTTTTCGGCTGCGTTCTCTTGACCTCTGCAGCTCACTGAATTTGTTAGATTTCCACTTTGACATCGATCCTCTCTGTTTTTCTGACCCCCCCCCTGCCTGCAGGTGCCCCGCCCCCACAGCAGTGACCGACGCTCCGAGGCATCTTGACCCTAACAGGTTGTCCACCAGTATGCAGGTGGTCCACTAAGGTATGTTCTCTCCTTTGACGGGTCTTTTTGACCCTGAAATATGATTTCATTTGTTGGAGAAAAGCTTCTCACGTCTGTGGAGGAATGCAGTTTAAATTCAGACACATTTGTGGGTTTTTTCAGCTCAAACAGGCAGATTTAGGTCCAGAACTTTAGAACCAGAACGTTCTGGAATCTGAACTCATGAAAAGATGCAAGATTTTACAGCAAAATATTATATATTTCTAATCGTATTGTTACATTTTAGTTCTGTTCCTTCTGAGAAATCGATGTTTGTTTCTATTTAAATTACAAATTGTATAGATAACCTATTTTATTTTATTTGTTAACCAAAGTAAATAAACCTTAAAGTAGAACTTTAAAGTATTTTTTAAAAGTTTTAAATTCATAATGGGTCAGTTTGACCCCGAACATAACAAGGCAGTTAAGGAAATGATGATAAAATTCATTTAAAATAATTACATTAATTTTGTTTCATATTGTATATGTCCATTACACTAATTAAGTATACCAAAGAATTTTCAAGGTGGAAAAAATCTTTTAATGGGTCAATTTGACCCTTTACATCACAGGAAGGTTGAGAAATTTGCATTTCCCATTTTTTTTATTAAATTAAATAAATGCTTCACAGAGTTTATCTTTTATATGTTCATTACACTAATTAGAGCTAGACGGAGAAGTTTCAAAGTGGATAAGTAAGTACTTGCAAGTTTTTCTTAGACTTTTATATTCAGAATGGGTCATTTGGACCCAGAACATAACAGGTAGGTTAAGAAAATATTGTTGACAAAATGAAAAAAATATCATCTTCAATTTAGTTTTTATAAAGTTCTTATTATAAATGTTAGTTACGCTAATTAAGCCTTTAAAGAAAAAAATACTTTTTTTTTTACTGGGTCAGTTTGACCCAGTGTGTAACAGGAGGGTTAAGAAATTAGCATTTCCAGTTGGTAACATTTGTTTTTAGAAAATGTTTTTCAAATATTTTTTTAAAAAGTTCAAGTTTTATCCGTTCATTACACTCAAGAGGCTTTGAAGGAGAATTTTCAAAGTGGAAATGTTGTGAAAACTTTTTTTTTTTTTTTTACATTTAAAGTTAGTTTATTTCCATAATGGGTCAGTTGGACCCAAGACACAACAGGCCAGTTAAAAAAATAGCGTTAAAAAATAACTAAACTTGTTTCAAAGAATGTATCTTAAATGTTTTTGTCCATGTCTTTACACTAGTTAAGCCTTCCAGAATAATTTTTAAAGTAGAAAAATAATTTTTTTTCAATGGGTCAATTTGACCCAGTACATAAAAAAATAGCATTTCAACATCAAGTTTACCTTTAAATGTCCAATATATTAAATAAGTCTTAAAGTTGAAGTTTCAGAGTAGAAGCATACTTTATTCATTTTTTATTAAATGGGTCAATTTGACCCAGACCGCAATAGGATGGTTAGTAAATTAGCATTTCCTGTTGATAGCATTCGTTATCAACATTAAGTTTTTAATTTTTTCATTACGCTAAATAAGCTTTGAAGGAGAAGTTTCAAAGTGGAAAAATAGTTTAAATATTCCTTTCAGAGATTTGCAAATTTCAAAGTGGGTCAGTTTGACCCAGACAATAACAAGACAGTTAAAATAAACAGTTTTTTCCTGTTGAAAATATTTGTTTTTAGAAACTGGATCTTAAATATAGTTTTTTTACCCCATATTCCCTGAGAAGAAGAACATTGTCTGTTCCGCTGTGCCTGACATCAGCTGTGCTGGTTCGTCTTAACCACAAACGTTCCTGATAAGATGGAGAGTTTCTGCAGCGTTTCTTGGAGAGAACAGAGTTCATCAATTATTTTGAGTCATCCGTGTCCTGAAGCTGCAAAGCAGCTCCAGAAAAACACCACATAGCCACAGAATTGTTAGAAAATATGTAAATTTTTGACAAATTACACTCAAAGTCAAACGGAATTGATATTGCATGAATGCTCCTGGGCTCCTGGTGACATCTGTACGCCCTGGAAGTCACATTCTGCTTTTGTTGTCTCCTCACCAAATCCTCTCCGTTTTTGGTGATCTTTTCGTTGAAAACAGAATCAGGAAAGGTTTGAATATTCCTTAAGATATATATCTATTTCTTTTTTCTCCAAAGAGATAAAACATTCATAAAAGACTTGAAACAAAAGAACCAGGAAGCTAAAACTGGTCAAATGTAATCGTCCTCAGATAAATTCATGGCCTCTAAATCTAACCGAGTGGCTTACATAAAACATCAAAAGAGCATTTAAAAGAAATAGTAAATAATTAATCATATAACTAAAAAAGTTTAACTGAAATGAATCTAAAGTCACCTTAACTAACAGTATGGTAACAGTGGTACATACCGGGTCAGTGTATCCAGAACTGGACTGATGCGGTCTACTCTCCTGGTCCTCACAAGAACCCGAGCAGCAGAGTTCTGAATAATCTGTATGTTCCTGATGGATTTTTGTGGTCGTCCTGTACAAACGTGGTTATGGTAGTCAAGTCCACATCAGATCTTTAATCTTTGACATATGTTTAGATGAAAGCGGGCTGATTTGGTTTTGTCTAAGACTTGTCAGTAATTCCGCGTTCTCCTGATGTGAAGAGCGGCGGCTCCGCAGGATTGAACCGCGGTGTATCGCTCTGATGCTTTGATGACCTCATGCTGATGGAGTCATCTGATTGGTCTCTTCTGGAAAGGTTCTAGAGTGTTCCAGGTGTGGATCATGGTTCTTCCTGTGGCTCTCTGGAGTCTCAAAGCTGTTTCTGATGTTCCTGAACCCAAAGTCTGTTTGGGTGCTGGAGTGTCTGTGAGGCTGGCTCTCGTGGACTCTGGTCCCACATGGATCCCACAGTACAGTATTTGGCCAAAACATAAAAAATGTGTTGTTTTCTAGGACATAGTTTCTGCAGAGCGGCAGGAGTTCATTAGAAATTCACCTCCAAGTTGTGGGCGGAGCATCCCCGCCCCCTTTCCTCTCCCCATTGCTAATAGCTCTCTGTTTACGCCCTCTACCCAGTATATTTTCTGTCACGAATAGGGCTGGTTATCACCAACAATTTGTAGAATCTTCTCAATTCACCAGATCAATTCAATTCGATTTTTTTTATTCTTTTGATCCTTTCAGTTTCATTCAATGCAATTTTGAGTTTAAACATGTAGAGACATTTGTTTAGAAATACATTAATAATCCATATATGTTTTGAAGACATTCATATTAATCTGATCCAGTTCACATACTGTAAATGTATCAGTAAAATAATGAGATTCTTAATATCATACAGTGTTACATAGATTCTCAAACAGAGAAGCTCCAACAATGATTCTGTCTCTCCTGGAGGACGTTTCAGTTTGGCCACTAGGTGGCGATCACGCTATGGTATTACACCTTATCCAGAAGAAGAAGAAAGTGTGAGTAAAAACAGTGATTTAGACCACAAATGGTTACTTTAGGAAATATTTCCTTAAAATAGTTTGTAAAATTCACCCCTGTGAGTTTATAAAGATGTTCATTTAGTCAGAATGTATGTTTACGTCGACCGAGCGTTAGCATTAGCCGTCCTATGGGAAATCCCATTATACAATAGCATCAAACTAGCGGACTTTAGCATTATACGGTACCATCAAGCAGGCAGACTTTTTTTTATTGACAAAATTAATTATTACATAGCATGGTGTTATATATCATGATAGCCAACTAAAATATTAGCTAAATCCCAAATTAGCCTAAAAAGCTAAAAAAAAAAAACTTAGGTTAGCCAAACCAGCTAGCATGTACCTCAAAAAATAGCTAAACTCAAAACAACCTACAAAAAAGGCCTAAATTAGCCAAACCAGCTAGCATGTAGCTGAAATATTAGCTAAACTCCAAAACAGCCTAAAAAATCTTAGTAAATGTCAAAAAGTCCAAAAAGCTAACAGAATGGAAATTTTTACAACTTCATAACTGTAACTTTTTAACATAATTCTGAATAATAAAAAGGCAGGAATATTATTCCAGAATAAATCAACTTAAACCTTAAATAACTTTCAATGTTTTACTCTTAAAATTATACAAGAAATGAGTCAAGATAACATCGGGCCTTTAATAACAATAAAATAAAATAATCTAGAGGATCAAATATGTCCTCCATCATTAAAAAATACATGTAAACAATTTTTTCGACTATTGAAGATTTATCTATAAAATGTTTAAAAACAGTAATTTGTTTGGTTTATCTATTTATATTTTCTAAATGATCTAAATCATCTCGGCGAAGTGAAGGAAGAATTCCAGAAATGAGGGAGGGAGCAGATAGTTTTCCTCTTTTTTTTCCCGGCTCTGTTTGCTGTTTGCTTCTCCCGCTGTAAGGACACGCAGACACGAACACACACAGCTTTAATGCACGCACACGTCCACACATTCCAACTGTTCGTCATTCACCCACCATTTAGTCTTATCCCCAAAGGCACTCCGTCTTAAGCACACACAGTCACACGGCTACAGTACACTGCTGCTATGTGCGCACACAGAACTTGTAACAATCTGGATTGTGATAATCTATGATAATCATCCACCACATGCCACCTAAAAACGCACATGGGTGGCATTCAACGCCCACACTTGCTTCAGCAGATCTCGGCCCCCCCCTCCACCAATGTCACTACCTCCAGTGTCAATGTCACCACTCGTCTCCTTGTTTCTCTTTTATGTATGAGGAAGCTCGCCCCGCGATCCGTGGCGGGGGGGCATAAGGGAACGAATCCCGAACAATTTATGTTTGGCATTAGTGTAATTGAATCCCACTCGTATATCAAAGGAAGGAAGTGGGGATGTAAATGTAAGGTAGGGGTCCATGAAAACATAGATCTGTCCCACAATGTCTTTTTTTTTTATTCTCTCCTCCGCTCCCCTCTTTCGGAGAGATGGATGATAAATTCCCAGCGATGGAGCCAGCAACAGCTGTTGGCAGACAGGCCTGATATGAGAATAGCAGCATAGGATGAGCAGGCATTAAAAATTAATACGCTATTTAGCCTAGGTGTATTTTAGGTATTTGACATTTTCATGTCCGGGACAGGCTAAATTTATTCATAGTACAGAAAAAAATAAAATAAAATAAAAGTGAGGGTCATACTGAGCTGCACCCACAGCCAATAAAAGGAGGGAAAAACGGAGGTACTGAAGGTGAAAACACTCCTCTAAATCGTGACGGGATGAAAAATAAAGAAAGGGATACATCGCTCAGACTTTTGAAATTTTTATTTTGCCATTATCTCAAGATAATTATTACGTTATCTTGAGATAATCAAGCTCGTTTTCATACGATTACAAGTTAATTTATGTCATTATCTGGAGAAATTGTTGATTTTCTGAAGATTAAGAGGCGAGCGTTGCACGCCGTTCTGCAGACTGATCACTGGTGGACGCTCTGACATCTTCAGATTCAGCTGCAGTTTCCTTTAAGAAGCGACAAACTTCTGAATTCACTCACTAATATCAGGAGAGAACCAGATCTGGTCACCAATATCACGTTTTATTTCATAAATGCAATTATTGTCAGGAAAGCGTGCTGCGTCTTATCGGGAATTAGGTCTTTGAAGAAGTTTGTTGGACTTTTTCATGATTACATTTTAAAACTTAGTTGTGTGTTAGTAAAGGTTTGATTAGACTCATTAACTTTATTGATATTCATACTTTTCTTCAAGAAAAGCATCAACTGTATGAGATTAGGGCTTCATTCTGTACTTTTGGCTAATGTATCAAGCTAACGTAGCTACTATTAGCATGCTAATCGGTAATTTTGTAATAGTAGCATGCTAATGTTTATACAGTGTCACATTTGCAGCATTCTACGACTCTCTTACTTAAATAAAGTAGGATGTTTATACTGAGTGATAGTTGTAAATGCTATTTGTTAGCATTAATTTAGCATATACAGTTTCCTAAAACAGTTGAATTAATGTGGCAACAGTTTTCATGCTAAAGTATTCGAAGTGGAAATGCTGAAACTTTTGTTGAAAATGTAAAAATCTAACATCGACAACATGCTAGCTCTTAGAGCATGAGGTAAGCTAACGCCAGTATAATGGTGTTAACTTTTTTTTTTTTAATTGTTTGACCGCAATGCATTGTGGTCTATATTCACTAATGTAGTTTTTCGCAAAAAGACTTAAAGGAAGTTTCTAGTGTATTTGATTTTGTGATTATCATTATATGGTGAACTATATCGTGAGTAGAGAAGGAATTCGGACATATCCATGTTCTTACTTAGCATGCTAACGCTAGTACAGTGGCGTTCTAAAACTGTGATGAACTAATAGCCTGTAAAGTAATCAACTGCTGACGCTTGTATTATGTGCTAGCACCAATTCAGTGAAATGCTATGTTAGGTGAAGCACGCTAATAGCATTTTTTAAAATACAGCTTTTAAACAACTCAAGTAGTGTGCTAACCACATTGACTGTATATGAGAAATGAACTGAGTGACTCCTCCCCCTCGGGGATCCAAACAGGAAGTACCTGCTGGCTCCAAGAAGCCAAAATCCCAGAGACTTCTGTAGAGAAATGAACAGCTAGTAATCAGTCATATTTTGTCAGAACTACTATTCTTGCTCTGATACCTTTTTATTATTTACTTTCAAGTGGTAAGGGTGTGGAATGCCCATCAAACATCAATGTAGGGAATATTGGATGCTAACACCATTAAAGCTAATGTTAATCTAGTAGATGAACTATAAAGAAGTTAAATTAGCTTTCTAAAATTATTTTACTCACTGACATCTTCCAAACACATTAAGAGAATTGTTCCTGCTGTTTTCCTGGCTGCAATATTTGGATAAAATTAGTATTTTATGTATTAAAAAGAAAATTTCCAGAGCAGCTAGCATGCTGGTTGTGTTTGTCTGTGTCGCTCGTGTCCGTGAATATTCCGTCTCGGTCCAGTTGTGAGTGCCTCTAATAGGAACACTATGCAGGGATTAAGCGAATGATTGACTGAACAAATGCGTATCACCAACACAGCACAACAAACAGCCTGACCGGCTTCTCCCATCGTTTGTTGTGTTTCAGTGCTGATTTGCTGTTTTTTAAACTATGAAATGGAGATGCTTGGGGCTTAATTGGACTGTAGAGTCACGTAAGCACCAGTACATGTTCAAAGCAGTGGCCTGGGATGATAATCCAGAGGTCCCATCTACAAAACGCTGGAGGACTAGCATAATTCATGAGACCATGCTGATGGACCGTGATTTATGGTCATTATTTATGAGACCATGACGGTGGATAAATTCATCCACGATGAATCAGCAGAGAACAGCACGGATTCTGTGCTGGTTTTCAGCAGGGAGGGTGTCTGGAAAGTATCAGGAATAACTAGTAGATGATGGAATACTGAAAAGCAGATTAGCCACACCAACCTGACTCTCTCTGTGGGCTAAGGCTGTGTCCGAATTCCCATCCTAATCCTTAACTACAAAAAAAAACTAAAATGTTGCTAAAATCTTATAAACACAATGAATTGTGGTCTATATTTGCTAATGTAGTGAGCATTGATGCATGCTAGTTTTTCGCAAAGACTTCTGGGAAATTTCTAGTGCACTCCAAGTTGGAATTGTAGATTTAGACAGCACTAGAAAATGGAGAACGCACTATAGAGTGAGTAGGAAAGGAATTCGGACATTTCCTAAGACATCAGTCTATGTAATGTTGTATCTGTGACACAAACGTTGGAAACTTGACAGTAACAGGACACATTTCTCTGAAGATGACAGTCTCATCTACCTTACTTCAGTTGGGAATAATACCGACTAAAACTGCTTTGGGTCATCTGTCCTGTGAGGTTGGTCTAAGGCAGGGATGACCAAACCTTTTGACTTGTGGGCCAAAGGGTTCTAAAATTTGACAGAAAGGCCAGACCAGAACCAGATACATGGAGTGTTCTGATAATCCGCCTCATAAGGGAAGTAAATAGCATTTAATTTAGATTCAAACTAATATAGAGCAAATTTTTGGGGGGGTTTATTTTAATTGTGACCTTAGTTTTTATTTTAGTGCCAGTTGCACCAATGCTTTGATGTTTTTTAGGTAAAACTCTAAACTTAGCAATGTCTTTCCTTCTCTTGGTGTTCAAATGATTTTGAAAAAGGACTCAGAAAACACACAGATGTCAAAAATTAAAATACAGAAATGCAGGCTAACTTTCTACTTCTAGATAAAGGTCAACGTATTTGTAGTATGCCATCTATGGGAGACACCACAATTAAAGGGAAAATAAAGTGAATAAGGCATTTCATTATAATTTATTCCCATTTGACAGGCCAGATGAAACAGGTCATATGACCCTGAACCATAGTCTGCCCACCCCTGGTCTAAAGTGTTGCACTGGGTTTACACCAAATACGATTTTCTGGGTCCACTCTTTGTCTAAAAATGTGTCCATAAACCTGCTGCTTTCACTGCATCTGGGACTGTGTATCCAATCTATAATCAATGCAATGAAGACCCGGATGATGTTGAGAGATCAGGTTTATTTATTTTAGAGCTCGATGAAAGCATCTATGATCACTTCTCCATGTCTGGGTTCATGAGATCATTCAGAGACTCTCCCAGTACAAGTTGACCATCTACTGCAGGAGCTACCGATGTCTTGTGCGCCGTGCCGCACTTGAGACTCAAACCCACCAACGTATTGGTACACTGACTCATCAACTGCACGTCCTTTAGGAATCCTGTTCGGTGTGAACGTAGCTTTAGTCTTCAGTCTACGGGATGTTGTTCCTGTGACACAAACGTTTAAAAGTTTTCAGGAACCGGACAAATGATTTAAAAGATGTGTTTTGAAACACTCAGAACGTGATTGGTTTATCTGATGTACAGACTAATACTTCTTTACGTCAAATACTTTCCCCCATATAAGGTCAGTCTTAAGATTTGATTAAGACCGCCTGGATTTGAGTCAGAAATGGTTGTAAATTCCACATAGTAAGGAGTTGATACAATACTGTCTTTAAAAATCTAAAATTGACATATTACTTTCAAGCATTTATTGTCTTTTAAAAAGTTGCCTTTCCTTTTAACAACATAAAAGAGACATTAGTTAAATTTGAGGGATTTCTAAGCAGTCCTCGAACACGAGCTAGAATGAGTTTCTGTGTCTTCTCAGTTGATTCTTCTGTTTCTTGTGTTGTTGACGCTTTTCCTGCTAATTTTCCTGCTCCCTCTCGCCTCTTTCTCTCCATTTACATTGCTTCCACACTTGCCAGAAACTTCCTGCTGCAGAACGGCACTGTATATACACTGACTGTTATTACCTTGGGGAACGTTTAGCAGCTCTGTGTTTAACACCATAACCTCCGCTACATCAGCAGTGGCAGTGAGTAGGAAAACCCGGGAGGTGGAAACCAGAGACGGCTCGTGTTAGGCGAGCTTTCGACTGATCACCACAATAAAGACGACAGCGGGGAAGGAGAGAGGGAGCGTGTAACACGTCTGCTTTATTCCCACCTATTGGATGATCAGTGACTCTTAAGGGGAAGGATAATTCCTTGCGATGCCTCTCACTACAAAGTAAGGAGAAATCAAAGCCCTTCATGCTCCCAGATAGAAATGAAAGATTCATTTCTCTTCTCTTTTTCTCTTTTCTACCTCCCATTGATTTCGCTTAACTAGTGTTAAGTGGAACTATTTCAGATACTTGACTTTGTGTCTAGTCAGGTGGAGACTGACTGCCAGTACAGTGGAATAAAGGCCTCGCCGATGATCAGACTCGTTGGATATCCGTCCAGCGCGTTAGGAGTCGTATTGAGACATCAAACGAAGCTTTTCATCTCTCTGTATTCTGTTTCCAGTTTCCGCAGCGTTTTCAAAGTGACAACACTCGGGGATCCTTTGAGGCTTAAAGCCTCTTGGCAGATGTCACTCACACTGTCATTTAAATTAGGCTGCTTACGCTGCTCACTCAATTCTCCTGACTTTTGAAGGTGGAGATATGTTTTTTTATATCAAGCCGAGTTACCAGCTGTAAGGAAGAGCAGCCTGATGTTTTAGCCAATGTGGACATTTGTCCTTTGACTACTCTGCCTTTAGAATTAACCCTTGTGCTTTCTTGTGGGGTCCAGATGACCCAAGCCTTGCGTTGACGTGTGATCCCTCCAATGACAAATGTGGATGAAGGTGGATAGGATTTCATGTCTGCCATGGACACCGGTGAAAATCAAAAATCATTAAAGAAAAAAAGTTCAGCACGTCGTCTTGTGGGGTCCAAATGACCCCACTCCCAATGTCGATGTACCTAGGATAGCACAAGTGTTAACCAATGCTTGAGATATAGATATGAAAAATATTCTATGGTTGCTATGAATCCATTCCCTTCTCAGAACCGGCTGCTTTGTGGTGAAGTTTACATTGTGTAGAATTTTTATTCACTACAACTTTCAGTGTGATAACACAGCAGACCTACTATTTGGTCACATTAACCCAAAGAATTTGTCAGAGCAATTACAAATGTTGGCACTGCTTCAGAATCCTTTGACCTCTTTTGGAAATCTCAAGTTTCTCACACACGGCTGTGACGACTTTGGTTCAAGCGGCCTCTTTCAATTAAAAGTCTACGCAAACGTATCTAGACCAGAATGTCGGGGTTTTGTGCCCAGAACAATCATGATCCCGATTTGCTCTGGGTACAAATCAGGCGTTTATTTATTATGCGCTGAAATTTCAGCTTCTTTTTCACGTTAAATCAGGGCACCGTGACCAATCAGGAACTCGGATTTGGTAGTGACATGTGGGTAGTGTTCTTTAAAAGCACGGAAGGACCAACCGTTGTTTGTGCTTGGTCGGATTGATATTACACTGAGACTGATATTTTAGGAACAGAGTTGTGAAAACGAAAAGCCTGGAGCAAGATTTGCAGGATTTGACTTTTCCCTCCGGGCCTCTACCTTTTGTAGTCGGCAGATGAGCGCCAGTAAACAGTACAAAAGCAAAAGAAGAAGCACCGTCTTGTCTGGTGCTGGTACGGTGTGAGAACCATCTGCTGGATGTGCGTTCACGAACCGCGTAGAACGTGTTCTTAAATGCAGAATCTGTCAAAGGTTTTGAAACACCGTCTTGTAGCTTCGCCCAACCAGCACAAAACAAGAGCGGGTTTATAGCCCAAACTATCACATCTTCATCAGACCAGACAGAGAAACCGTTGCATGGTTGCTGTTGGACCTCCTTTCCTAGAGGTATCTACTCAAGTAAGACGTGTGGTCAACTCCTGTGCAGTTTTAGGTTGAAATAACTAAACTCCCAAGTTAGGGAGGCGTGAACTGGTGTGAACTGATGTGAACTGGGGCAAATTGGTGTGGACCGGTGTGAACTAGTGTGAACCGGTGACCTGTGACATTTCCTCTACCCTGTCTGGACTTCCTGCTGAAAGATAGATGTCTGTGGACGACCCATAGGAAACAAGAGTCATTTTGGATTTCCACAAAAGACCTAATCAAAGTAACTTGCAGCATATTAGCAACACGGACCCCCCCTCCCCCCATATCCTCCATCCTTCCTCCTGGCACCCACCGCCCCCCCATTCCCCTCCCTTTGTGGCATTGCTCTCCCGCCTCGGCAAGTTTCCTGAATTAAACTGCCGGCTTCCTGTTCTTTTATATGCACAGCCACATCTGGGGAGCCCGCTCGCCGGGCCCCGCCGCTTAATAACAATCACCTTCCCTTTCACTCGGCCCTGATTGTTTCTAATTCGCCCTGACAGATAGTAGCTGACAAGCCGCCCGCGCCTCCCTCCCTCCGTGACCCCAGCTCACTCAGCACACTTATAAGGCCTGTCATTTTTAATATTTGATTTTCACTTTGTAAAAAGTTATGTGTTTTAGAGCTGCCATGGACTCCCCACCCCCAAAATCACATGATCAAATTACTGTTAGAAGCCAGGCCGGGCAGAGCGCCGCCGCCGCCGCCGTTTCCCCCGTTTGAAGGCGCTCTGCTCCAGATGTTTGCCTCCACCTGAAACCCAACCAGGTGTAGATACAAGCAGGGCCGCGTCGCTAACAACAGCGACCATCAGACATGCATCTTACAGCCCTCCAGCATTATTTGCTTTCCATTGATTTCCATTAAAGAGATATGCAGCCATGTATAATGCATATCAGGTAGGCTGATCATTAAATGAAAAGATGGATTCATCGACAGCTTGACGGATGACATTTTCCCGAGCGATCCATACGGCCCTTCAATAAAAATACAATTTGGAGCTCAAGACAAAGAAAGAAAGTGGGAGAGAAGAGTGATTCAAAGGTTGTCCGACAGACCCCCCACCCCCCGCTTCCGTGTCGGGACACTGAGGGCGCCCGGGGCACGCCCACTGCTACGTTCTGTTCTTTACCCGGCGACAACTAATTGGAGCACCACTGCATGTTTTCACTAAAGGCACAATTTAATTACATTTGAGCTGGGAAGGAGTATTTTGGGAACGTCTGTATGTTCATTCAAACAAATGGAGCGAATGAAAAGCAATATTTGTTTTGCTTTGATTAACAAACGGGCGGGGGCAATTCGTCAAGGAAGGAAAAGAGGAGCGAGGGCAGAAACTCTCTGCTTTTCAGCCCCCCCACCCCACCCAGGGCCCTCCGCGGCGTTGACACTTTGACCTCTTTGGTCCTGCGGTTCATAAAAGCCGTATTAAGAAGTGAGCCAGGAACCTAAAGAGTATTGTTTTCTCCAAGGTTGTATTAATAAACATGAATGAATTTATTTGTCTTCACCAAAGCATGATTAATGCACATTAATGTCTGGATATTGCTCACTCTGCCCTGCATCACCAAGCACATATCACACCCCCACCCAAACACACACTGTCGGAAAAAAGCCAGTCAATGTTAAATATTTATGGCATAATATTAATGGTTTTGTAAGGAAAATAACACATTATTAATCCACTGATTAACAACTGATTAACCTTTTTTATTAAACACGTGATCCGTGCATCGTCGACTCAGGATATGTCGAGCGACTGCGCCGCCGAATAATTATTTCTGTGTCTTTTCTAATTGCAAAAATCGCATGGCTGAGCTGTGCGCATGTGTGCGTGCCGTTTTTGTACTTTTCCTCTCGCTTTGACTCACGCATGGGCGCCGCTTCACACTGCTCCCAACGTATGTAGCTGAGAAGATGACGGCGAAGGACAAGGGATGAGGGAAGACAATAAAACATCCAAACACCACTCTTTTCACTCGGAGGGGGGAACCAGAGCAGCGCCCAAATTTAGAAGCATATCTCTCTGAAACAATGGGGGGGTTTAATTCACATATCCGTTTATTCTGCAGTGGGAAAGTGGAGTGAAAACACAGCTGAAGGACAAAACATTCTGTCTTTTTTCTTGCTCCTGCTCATCTCAGAGCCATTGTCTGAGTATTTTTAGTTCTTGTCAACTGACAGAAACGATGCCGCGTTTTCCTGCCGAGCGGCGCTGACCCCGGCTTGGAATCTGATGTTTAAATCCACCTTTTCGAGTCGTTTTTGTGCCGCATCGGGGATCCAGAATAGAACAGAAACGCCTTCCTCTGTGCAGTTATGCTCAGCTGAAAGGCTGCGCGCTGACGGCGCGGAATATGACAAAGTCAGAGTCAAGGAAATTTTACAAGCGAAGCCCAAATGCTGATTTAGGTTCAATAGAAAAGAAAAAAGTTCCCGCTCATCGCAGTAACATCTGAAGAGTCTGACCTGGTACCGTGTGGGTCTTGGCTCTGCTGAAGTGTTTTCAGAAACCGCCCCATACTATCACACCACCAACACCATGCTTTACTGTGGATCTGGTGTTTGGATTTATCCAAAGGTTTTGCAGAAAATACAGACGTTTTAGTCTGGAGCAGGGGTGGGCACCCAGGGTTCTAAAATGGGCCAGACCAGAACCAGGTGCATGATGCATTTTGGTAATCTACCTCATAAGACAGGGATTTTTCTGGTACCCGAGTCTTCCCAGAACTTTCTGTGACATCACTACTGACTGGATTAGCAGTACTGCGCAGTTTTGATATAAAAAAAACGACTAGTCGACTATTAAATTAGTCGTTGACTATTTAATAGTCGTAACTAATCGACTAATCGTGGCAGCCCTAGTCCTGGATCAGGGATCTCACAGATCTGGATCCGTGGTTTTCACCAGCGAGCTGTAGTACACTAGTGTGGCGTGAGAGATGATCAGGTCTCCATTTCTCACCGTTCACCATCGTTCTGTGTCCGTCTAAACAGGTCCCTGAACTCATAAGAGACTTTTTCATTCTTTTATTTCATTTTAATTCCAGAAATTTTGATAAGAAAGACTGTATGTTGTTTATATCGACCTCAGTGTCTTTCTGATTTGTTTGCATTTTCAGTCGGTGGTGTTCCTTGTCATTTCAATGAAAAAAGAGGTTGAAAATGACAACTGATCTGGATCTCCAAAAAACGTCTGACTCTAACTTTGATTCTGTTCTTGAACTTTCTGGTCAGAGACATTTGACACTTTCAGCTGCTTCTTTTTTTCAGTAGAATCCTAAAGTTCCTTGAACTCAGCTATCATTCCATGGTCTGATGCTATTAACTTCCTCTATTTTTGCTCCTGTTTGAGGTCAGACTGTAGATATTTATCAGTTTCAGAGACTTCAGTAGCAAAAAAGTAGCTCCAGTCTCTTGTATGTTGAACTTCTTTTCGTTCACCTCCTTTCATCAGTTTGGATCATCGTGGAGATACGACCATAAAGTTCTTGGTTCCCGGACCATCAGAGTGTGACAGAAGGTTTTGGTCCAGTTTCAGTCTTTGGTCATTTTCTGTTTCGTTCCTCTGTGGGAGTCCTGACACCGATACAGCGTGGATCCCGCAGTAATTAAGAGAACAGTAAAGGTGCTTAATTCAATTTTTCCGATCTGGTTTTTTCTGTAATCTGGAGTTCATCTGTTCCTGAAGCGTCCAGAGAGTCGCGGAGACATGAGCCCTAAGCCTCTTACGGCTTGCAGCGCAGACACAACACGGGCAGGGAGCGGTTTAGGCATGCTGCAGGCCTTCTTTAATTGCTAAGCAGATATGACTGTGCTTTCACTGCAGTCGGTGCCGGGTCAGTGGGGCCCGAGGGATTAGCCTGCACAGTCGCTTCAGTCAGAAGAAAAGAAACATCATTGAGAGGAGAGGACAAAAGACGAGCACCTCCGTGGGTTCAGTCGTGGAGTCTGCAGCCTGAACTTCCCAGAGTTTCCTGGAGGATGCTCGCCACACCTGTGGGAGGACTCACGCGGGCTTCCTGTCGCACGGCGGCGGATTTGTCACACAGCGAACACGGAGTCAAAACACTCCAAAGCGGCGTGAGTCTGGGTGGGAGGAAGACATCCTTGCCTCCTTGTCACCAGCTGGGTTTGGACGTCCCACCGCAGGAGCGTCGGTGACAGCCCACTGAAGGCTGCTTTGTTTCCCCAAGTCGTCTCCATTCCCTCTAATGAGCCATTATGGTTGTGTTTTGTCTCAGTCGTGTTTGTTGGCTGGCTGACTTTCTGAAATGACAAGACAGAGGGAACGGGTAGGGGGTGGTGGATGAGGAAGCTTTCATTTTTCCTTCACCGAAGTGGCGCGGCTCTACCAGACTGAACTATTCAGAAGAGTTGCCAAAACTCAACAGGCTCTGAGGGAAGTGAAGAGCTTCTCCCTCCGCTGCTCCTCCCGAATCAAAGCTCTCTTCAAACTCTTCGTCGGCGGACTCCGGCGGCGTCAGGCGGGATGGAGAGTGATGGGATGCTGGTGTGGGGGAGGGGAGCTGGGTGGCTAAGCAGACACGGTGACAACCCACCTGTCAGCAGGTACTCAGTTTAATTGGGAAACGAGGGCCGCGGGACAGTACCGGGGGCCCATCACTTCTCCCTGTCTGCTCCTTCTCTGACGGGCTTTTGAAGTCGCCTCGTCTGGAGGCCAAGGAGAAGACGTGGAGATCTAACCAGAGGTTACCGGCGTGTGGACCGGCCGTGTAACGTAAGACCCCTTCCTCTCTCAATGCCAACTCCCGCCATCAGGCTGTGTTTGCCCTCTAATGAAACACATCCATCTTCATCACACTCTCTCGTGGCTCTCCAACTCACTTTACAGCATAGTCAGTTAAACCCTCAGGGGCCACTCTGTGCGTAAAAGGATATATAATGCTTTGACATTTCAGCGAGTCCACATTAGGCACACCCACGGAGCATTTGGGTTGGAAAGAGTCATAGTGGAGCCCAGAGGTAGAGCGGAGCCGGGCGGAGGGATTGGGTCTCGCGTAAGCTAGTTAGCTCTTTGGATTCAGTTACTTATGCTGATGTAAGAGGGCAATTGTAAGCTGATACTCAATCTCTCTGTGACCCCTACACTGGCTCTTGTTCTCATATTAGGCTGCACCAAGTCCTAAATAGTGTAACAATAGACTAATAAATAACTCAAATGGACTTAACCGGATAGAAGAGTGTATTAGTGTTGTGGATCACCGTTTAGCTTTCTTACATTTTCCTGAGACTCTTCTTTGGGATTCTTCTGTCTCTTCAGCAGCTTCAGCTGCTTCTTGGGTTTTTCTGTTGATTCTGAAAGAGACACAGGAAATCCTTGAAAAACCAGAAACGGTCGTAAAGCTGCACCTCTACTTTTAATTTTGCATTAATTATTTATTCAACCATCAAATTCTGTTTATCAATGTATACGTCCATCCATCTATTCCCTTATTAAGTATTTATCCATCCAACCATCAGGATCTTTTCTGTTTCTATCTATTTATGGATCTATTCATCAATTTATCTCCAAATGCGTCTCTTAATCTATTCATCCATTTATCTATTTGTGTTTTCCAAGCATCCATCCATCCATCCCTCCATCCATCCCTCCATCCATCCGTCCGTCCATCCGTCCGTCCATCCGTCCGTCCGTCCGTCCATCCTTTCCAAATATGTTTGTTTGTTTTTAACGTTGCTAGCTTTTGGATTTCGGTTTAGCGGTCAGTTCAGCCGCTTTAAGAAAGTAGCGGATGGATTGACGACTCGTGACTGAGTGACTTGACATTGGTCAGAAATTACTTCATGAAGATAATCCAGGAGTTTTTCAAAATAAAACTTCATTCCTTCAGAATCAGATCAGAAATAAAACAGAATAAACATAGGTCATGATTTTTTTTTACCGCGGACCAGTAAAAACTGTATTTTTCTCTGCAACCCAGTACTAACTGTACATTGGACCGGCACTGACTGTATCTCAGACCAGTACTGACTCTACCTCGGACCGGTACCAGACCACTGTTGTAAAGCGCTAAAGTAGTTGTATAATCTGGAAGAAGCAGTTTGTTCATAAAAGTTCATCTCAGAGACAGATTGGAGGAGATTCCTGGTCAGTCAAAGAAGACTCCTGGAAATGCTGTATTATTAATCTGTCCTAGATTAGATTATATTCTGTCTCTGCTGGTCTGCAGAGCTTCAGGATGACCTTCATTCTGAATTGGCAGTAAAAATCCACTCCTGTTGATCTGAATGAATGAAACGTCTGTAGGAAAATGTCCAAACATCTGCAGCCCAACCGTCTCCCGCTCTGCTGTCTTTGTTTGTGGGGGGGGGGGGTGTTCTGCGTGAAAACAAAAGGTCGTGTTGATGTTTTCCGGTAAACGTCGTCATTATTTCTCTCCGGGCGCCGTGTTTTTTTTCTTTTTTCTCCTGGTTTATTGTTTAATGTGTCGGAGTTCAAATCCCCGTAAAGTTTGAGGAATCTTTGTAATTCCCAGGTTGGAGCGTCGGTTCCTTAACTTCCCTCACTCATATTGTATTTCTTCAATTATGTCCTTCTGTCACAGCTGACAGATCCAGCTTTTAATTCACGGCGAGTCACTGAAACAGGGATAATGCCGCCGCCGCCGCTGCGTCACGTCCAGGATACTAATGTTTTCTGTGGCTTCTGCCACATTCCCGTCTGTCGATTGTGTCTGTTTCAATAGTGTGTGCGGGTTCATGGGGGGGGGGGTTGGATAGGTAAAGTCAACACACAGTCCTGCTCCTCCATTGTCCTCCGCAGCTCTTGGGGGGGTTATCCGGCCCCCACATAATCGTGTGGACAGTGCATTCATGCAAAGACGCCAAAAAAAGCGAGATCTTTTCAGCTCGGAACAACAAACATATTTATTATTCATAAAAGCTAATGCATTGTTTCTGTTGCTTTAGATTTGGGTTTTTTTCCTCGTCTTCCTCCTCCTCTCTGTTGTGGCGCCGCTTCCGTGTTGAAGCCAATCCTCCCAGGCAAAGGTTGGCAGAGAAGTTTGAAAGACAAAAGCGGCGGATCCGTGCGATTCAGATCGCTCTTTGAGCCCCGCCGAACGGCGCTTTAAATGTTAAATGGGGGTTGAAGCCTGCCTGAACTAATTTGTAGAGCTTTGCACCATGTTGACATTTAAATGTGATAAGAATAGCAAACTGTACCGCCGACCTATTTTAAAGATGCTTTTGGAATCCATTCACATCAGCTGTGGCCTATAATTAATAAAAAAAGACAGGCCTCCCTTTGCTCCAGATTTGATTATAATACAAGCTTATAAACACACCAGGGATGGATGAGAGGAGGAACTGGGGTAGGGAATGAAGGGGAGGAAGACGGAGGAGAAAGAGGAGGAATGATGGAGGCAGGGATGAAGAGGGAGGTGGATTGCGAACACCTGGTCTTTGAGGCAGATTGCGTTGGCTGGCTGCTGCGCGATCGCATTACTCTGATTCTGCCTCTCTTGTTTGTCAGAGAATTGAGAGAGAAAAGGGGAGGGGGGGCTCTGAAAAATCAGCATGCAAATAACACCACATTGTTAACTTAATCAGATGCAGGGGGAGCAAATATGGAGAGGGGATGGAAGGAGGCTGAGGTTACAACACCTCCCAGCACTGACCACTTCCACCCCCCCGGAATGACCAGAAGGAGGGAGGTGTGTTGTTTCCCTCAGAACGCTAAAAAGCTGCAGATAAATGCAGAGGTTTCGTCTGGAAAGTTCTGCTGTGAGACGATGGTGAAGGTCAGACGGCGGCGGCGGCGTGGGGGGGGCACAACGGCGTTACGAGGCTTTAAACCGACAGCCTTTAGTCAGTATAACAGTTTAATACGCTCAGGATCTGCGGACGCGTTCCCCCTAAAGTCTGGACGCTTCCTGCAGTTTAGTCCTTTATGTTTTCCTCATTTGATCTTTTACATTTTCTCTTCTTTTTCTTGGGGGGGGGGGTAATGTGTGATTGCTTAAAGCATTCACACTAAAGTGATTCTCCTCCTTCTTGTACGTTTTTCAACACATACAAACTCAATCACACTTCCAGTGACTTCTGTAATCCTGGTGTCATCTCATCTGGTTCAGGACATCACTGAGTGTATTTTTGGTATTTATAAACGTTATAGGTTTTTAAATATTGAGCAAAATATTCCCAATAGGAAATGAATGAGAAAGGCTTTTTTTATTTTTTTTATTTTTTTAATTTTAAGTAGATTAACAACAACCCTTAGATGTATTCATGGGCTACGTGTACATTAATATTTACAGCTAATATTTTTAGCTAAGGTTTTTTGACAATTTGTTATCAATACTGAGGTTTTTTTAGGCTAATTTCAAGTTTAGCTTCTATTTTAGCGACAAGCTAACATTTTTGACTAATTTAGTTTACTTGGAGGTTTAGGCCATTTTTGAGTTTAGCTAGTATTTAAGTAACGAGCTAGCTTTTTTGGCTAATTTGTTATCTACTGTTTTTTAAATAGGCTAATTTCAAATTTAGCTTTTATTTTAGCAACATGCAAACATTGTTGGCTAATTTGTTATCTACTAAGATTTTTATAGGTTAATTTGGAGTTTAGCTTCTTATCATCATTCTAACGTTTTTGGTTTAATTTGAGGCTATTTTGGAGTTTAGCTAGTATTTAAGTAATATGCTAGCTTTTTTTCCTTTTTTTGGCATCTACTGGGTTTTTTTATGCCAATTTGGAGTTTAGTTAATATTCTTACTAGAGGCTGACGATTTTGGCTAATGTGTTATCAACTGAAGTTTTTATTGGCTAGTTTAGAGTTTAGCTTCTATTGTAGCAACATGCTAACTTTTTTAGCTAATCTAGATTTTGAGGAATTTTAGGTTGTTTTGGTGTTTAGTTGGTATTTAAGCAATGAGCTAGCTTTTTTATTGTCTATTTTGGCATCTACTAAGGTTGTTTAGTCTAATTTAAAGTCTAGTTCATATTTAAGCAACACACTAAATATGTTTGCAAAATTGGCATGGATTACGGATTTTTAAGCAATTTTACTTCAATTTTTTCAGAAATTTAGATCAACTTCAGTGCTCTTACATAGTACTTTAGCAAAATACGCAATCTTTTAGAAAATTTAACATTTTGGAATTAGTTTTTTGGATTTTCAGCAAATCCCTTCATTTTCTGCCAAAAGTATTCCCACTTGCATTATTAATGCAGCTTTTCTAGTTATTTAGCTTTGCTGACGTCATGTCATCCAGTTCATGTCTATGTCAGACACTCCGAGTGTTCCAGTCGATTCCAAATTAAAATCATACAGCTTCCTGTTCATGAAGATTATTTCTTCATAAAGAAGAAATTTAATCTCCAATTTGGACACCCCCCCCCATGAAAAAGAATATAACAACAGGAAGTAAAACAAATGTTGCTAAAACTAAAATCTTTCACATTTTTTGACATAAACGACTTTCACAGAAATCACAGAAACCAATTTTTATTAAGAGATGCAGGAAAAAATCGATTTGGTGATATATCGCGATATTTCGTTTGGCAATACTTTTATTGATGTAAAAATGCAAACAAATGTGAATGTTCAGCCTTATTGGTTCAGTCAGAGTTTGTGTTGTTATCAGACATGTACTCCTTAGTATAACTTCGTTTTTTCTAAGATAAAAGTTAAAAATGGTTCTGATACAGTCTAGTGTGATGTGTATCGTGTCGCTGGACATGTATCACGATACGTACCAGATTCTTGCCAGTACTTTATATTATGCATCAGAGCTGCGGGGGGGGGGGGGTTAATGTTCAGATCCTTCTGATATATAAAGTAAAAAGTAATCCTTCAGAATAAAAGAACCTCAGTAAATCTGTACTTTAAAAAAAACTTTCTATATTTGATTAAAACGTGTTTCTCCTAAATTCATCCATTCGTGTATCTATTTATTAGGTATGTATCTGTCCCTCTGTCAGCTTTTTCTCTCATCTGTCTTTAATCTATTCATCCATTCATCTCTATCCATCAATCTATCCGTTTGTTTTTCCATAGATCCATTCATGTATCCGTATGTTCTCTCCATCCTGGAGAACGCCGGGATGTTTGTGTCGATCATTTCTCCTCCGTCTAGAAACCAGAGCGACGGCTGGAGTTTCTCCCTGATGGTGTTTTTCCTAAAAACTAGACATGAAACAAATTTTAAAAACCTGTAAATGAAGAAATGAGCTCATCTCGGCCATCAATCATTCAGAATCTCTGAGATGAACTATATTCCTTTGTAGAACCAACATGAAACCGTTTGAGTTTGATGAGTCCACAAAAGTTCAAGCAGAAAACAAAAAAACTTTGAACGATCCAGACGTCCGAAGGTCTTAATTCTGATGAACTGATGATCTTTTAGGACGTTTCTAAACTTTCCAGCCCCAGCTTTTCAACATCTGAGTTTGTGAACTGGCAGAAAGAGAACTTTAAAAATACAAAACAGCCGCTGTTAACGATAAACATCACTTTTAATTTTGTAACAGTTTTAAGTTTGTAGTTTTTTCAGTATTTCTTCAAATTTGAAATATTTGTGATTCAAATTTCCATCTTTTCTTGAAGTTTACAGTCTTAACTTTCCAGTTTAAGACATTTTTTCCCATATTTACCATCAGGTTTTTCATTCATTTCAAACTGATCCAAACTTTACTTTTGATTTTCAAAATAAGACACACATTGTGTTGCTGAAGATTCCAGCTTTTCAAATGAAAGGTTCAGTCAGAACTTTTCCGTTTTATCCGAGTAAATCAGATGTTTTTTGGCCTCTGAGGTTCTCCGACTTCCTGCTTTAATCACGGAGCCGCTGGCGTCCGCCAAACGCCGCTTCCCCGGCATCTCCATCCGTCTTTCATTTCTTTATTTCCCTCCGCGAGAGCCTTTCATCCCCCCCTCGCCCGGCCCCATCTCTAATCTTAAGAGCAGTCAGCACTTTGTTTTCTGATAAAGTTTGATAGATAAACATGCTCTCTTATGTCCCGGGGGGCCCCCGCCCTCTCCCAGGAGCACACCCCTCTAAAGCACTTCCTCTGCTACAATTAGTCTGTAATAAATACAGGCTGGCCTTAAAGCGCAGCTCCTCTCCGAGGCTCTCCTTCCTTTTATATTAAGTGCTACATTAGATCACTGTACATATCTGTGAAAGGGGAGACGGACGGACCGTTTCCCTCCTCCCCGCTCGCCGTCCCGCCGGGCGCACGCTGCAGAGGAGCGCCGTTTCCAGCGGCCTTCCTGATGGCTTCCATGGCGTTTTGTTTGCTTTCCGAAGCAGGAAAGGCGAAGCCGGTCTGCAGCGCCGAATCCCATTTGCCGCCTCAGCCAGGAGCATATGGCAGCCGTACCTGTTCTTCCTCTCAGCGAGGGGGGGGGCGTTCAAACAGACATTCAGACATTGAGGAATCATTCAATTATCGGCCGCGTGATTTAAAATAATTACCTGACTCGCTTCCTGTAATAAGTGCAGCTAATTAGCCAGAGACTTTTGTTTGAGTTGAAAAGTCCCAACAGCAGAAGAAGCTTCGGCTCAAACGCCGTCCTGCCTGCGAGGCGCTCGCGCACGCCCCCCCCTCGCCGCCGCCGTGCACGAGGAGATCCTTCTTTCTTAATTAGCTGTGCAACGATTAAAGTCTCCTCTTAGTAAATTGAGCTGGATTTCCACACCTGTCACNNNNGGTGTAGAGACTGGACGCTGTGGAGGATTGAAGCTCTGGTCATTCTGACGGCAGAACCTTCATTTCTCACACATTTAAATCCAGATTAAAACCAAACGGATCCTCTGGGAGGTGAAGCGTCTCCTACGGAGAAAGACGGACCAAGTCCAGCTGATGTTCTGCTTTCATGGATGAAGGAGAATCTAAAAAAACTTTGTCAGGATAAAGAGGACTCTGACATGTTTGAGTTTAGATCAGGAGTTTGGAACCTGCAGCTCCGGAGACACGAGTCTCTTTTATTCAAGAAAACTTCAAGAGTTTCTAAATGTTAAAAAGTAACTATAAAGTAAAAAATGAAAAAAAGTAAATTAACTCAAACTTAAACTAATTCACAAACACTTTGATGGACAGCGAGTATCACAAGCAGAACTACAACATTTTGTCACATTTTTGTTTATTAAGCAAAATTTGTGTTTTTGAAAAAAATGTAAGAATTTTAAGTGTTTGTAAAATATAGTGAGGTCACTCATCACCTCGGATTTCATTTTGGTTTGTTAGATTAACTTTCTGCAGAGATGCACCAACAACAGTGAAATGAACTATTTAGATTTAATCCCTTTAAGCCTCAAAATGTCCGCCTGGACTTTTCTGCTCATTTTGACTATGAAAGGGTCAGAGAATGTCCTGCAAATGTGTGCTCTTCAACATCTATCATCATTTTACAATGTTTTCTATTCCAGAATAGTGTTATAACAACTCAAAATGAAAAAAAACAAAACAAAATCAAATTTAATTTTCAGAGTTTTTAGTAATAAAAACAGTTCTAATGTACATGAACAACAGATTTTGATTGTTAAAAGTTTAAATGTGTCCAGTATCAAACTATTTACAACAACATTTCTGTATTTTTCTCTCTAAAGGTGTAAAAAACAGAGCATAGAATGTCAAATATCTCCAGGTTTTTGGTCATAGAGGTCAGTCTCTCCTCGTTGGTGATGCTGCCGGTGACAGTCTCACGTCCCAGACTTCCAGGAATGCTCTTGATGCAGAGTTTGCAGCATCAGAGGGAAAAGATTTCACCTGCTGAAGGTTTCCTGCATTTAAAGGTGGTTGACACCTGGATGAACCTCAGTCTCCATCATCAGGTTCTGCATCTTTGTTGACGTGGTGAGCAGCTTTGGTCTCCACAAACGTTACCTTTTCTTGCCAAAAATGAATCCTTCTGTGGCTCCTTCAGTCTCAAAGTCTTCTCTGAACCTCCATGGATGTTTTATTTCTCAATAATTAATAACAATTTAAAAAAAAGTTCTAGGCATGTAAAGCAGGCTCAGACAAACATGAATCCATGAAGACTGATGAGGAGCTGAACCACAAAACGTCTGGACTCCTTTTGAAACAGAAGAGGAACTCTCTAGAACGAGTCAAAGTCAAGGCCCGGGGGCCGGATCCGGCCCTCTGGGTTATTAAAATTCCAGATAATTTTACTTTGTTGTTATTAATGACCTGATGTTATCTTGAGCTCATTTCTAACTTGTATAAGTTTGACCAAATCTATAATTATGTAGAGTAAAATATTGAAAGTTATTTAAGATTTAATTAGATTTATTCTGGATTAATATTCCTGAATTTTTATTATTCATAATTATGTTAAAAAGTTACAGTTTTAAGTTTAAAAATTAGCATTCTGCTAGCGTTTTGGACTATTTTGGCATTTACTAAGATTTTTTAGGATAATTTTTAAGTTTAACTATTTAATCAGCTGCATGCTAGCTGTTTTGGCTAACCTAAGTTTAGTTGTTTTTTTTATTTATTTTTTATTTTTTATTTTTTTGGCTAATTTGGGATTTATCTAATATTTTAGTTTGCCATAAACTTAACCAACTTCAGCTTTCAGCTTCAGTGTTTTTAGCTATCAATTTAGCATCTTCAACCGCTAAATTCCTCTTCCAGCATCACACCAGCATTATCTCAGGTAATGCTGTATATCTAGTTCATAATTATGTTAAAAAGTTACAGTTTTAAGGTTTTAACAATGTAGTTTTAGAGTGTTCAATAATAGTTAATCCAGTTCGACCTAAAGTGTGTTTTGGATTTTATCCCCTGTGTGATTGAGTTTGACCCCCCTGTTGTAGACGGAGTGCATCTTAACCTAAACTAACTCCCATGTGACGGTGGGAGTGTGATGGTGTGGGGCTCCATCAGTTTATGAGTTCCACAAAGATCTCCATCTCCACATGGATCCTCATGGAGGTTCTGGGGCGTTTTGGACAACGATCTGGACTGTTTCAGTCTTTCACGTCGGGGTTGAAGCGTTTCTCGCCGCCGTCGATGCGGTTTTTCCCGTCAGGAATCGTGGGACCGACGTTCTCCTCTGTGACATAAAAACATTTTCCTTCTGTGACCTGAACGCTGCCTTCACCGCGTTAACAAAACGGCGTTTAATCCGGCGCAGGGGTCGACCGTGACCTCCATTGTACAGCGCTCCTGAGGGGCGAGCCGTGCACGCACACGTGCACAGACGCACACACAGCGGAGACATCTGCAGGTCCTCATCATCAGAGTGGGAATAACACCAGGGATGGTTATCATAAAGGGAAGCTTTGAGCTCCCGGCTGTCTCGGGAAGATGACTCTGGAACAATGAACTGTGGGAATCTGCTTGTCCCGCATTGATCTTCCTCCCATGGCATCCCCTGCACGGCTGTCAGAGGCGCGGACGGATAAAAAGAGGCTCGGCATTTCCCCCCGCTCCCTCCCGGAGTCTTTCTCCTCTCGCTGTCAGGAGGGCTGGCACTGATCAGTGGGGATGAGCTGAAAGTTGAACTACCTGTTGACAGGAGCTCTTAAGCAGCCCTCAATGATGCATTGTTGGCGGCAGAGCCTCCTGTTCATTCATGCTCTCCACAGCTATTCAGGCTCCTCGCTGTTGTTTTCTCTGCTCTCTCCGAGGTTATCGCGTCCTCTCCGCTCTCCGCTCGCCTCTAATTGTTCCTCGCTCCCGCTGAAGAAGTCTTGTTTGTGGCGTGTTTACGTGCGCGGGGAGACGTCTGACTCCAGAGCCACAAATTGGACGCCAGGGACGCGGCGCTCGCTGCTTACGGCGAGAAGATCAGCCCCACACCTGCACTGTTTTTACTGAACTTTCCTTAAAGACCCACTCCAGTAAAATCCTGTTCCGTCTCCCGATGGAATAAACGTAAATGAAGAGGTCGGTTCTGATGTCTGCTGGACTTTAGGGCTGATTTTGGGTCCTGGAGCGTAAAGTCGTCCAGAATCGTTCTCTTTGGAGCAGAAAGATTCTCAGGAATATACAGAACCTCTCAGACGGTGTTTTAACATGTTCTTGTAGCATTTTTCTGATGATGGAAGGCAATGATAAAGAAAATGAAACTTTAAGTTACATTTCTTAGCAGTTTTTTAAAGTTCCCCCCAATGAAAATCCTGTTTTTACCGTTTTTATCATGTCTGTGTGGCATATTTTAGTGAAAGAGAACAAATGTAATAAGAAATCATTTTGTATTTCCGAGTATTTCTCCTTTTAAATCCATCAAACTGTCTTGGACAGACTCTGTTTGAATGAATGATCTTCTTTCCATCAACAGCTCTGCTGCACATGCACTAAACCCTCATCTGTTCCTAGTGTCTAGTTCAGGTTCTGGAGAAGAGAAGATGGTATCTTCACATTGACTGCAGTCAAATGAGCCGCCGTTCACATTTCTGTGGTCAAATCAGCATCACTGGATTTTTGGTGTGAGTTTCATCCAATACTTACGGTAGCAGGACTGAGAACGCTGGAAAATCTCCACCAGACTCCACGGAGCTTCTTGATGTGACCACGGAAATGTGAACGGCGGCTCATTTGACCGCAGTTGGAAAGGATTGTAAATCAATGAAAGAGCATTTTGATGTTAGCTTTGATTATTTTATCAAGAACTCTGAGAAACCAATGATTGAATGTATTGATCACAGTCAATAAACATTGGAGAATTAGCTAAAAGAGTCTTTGGTGAACTGGAAGGAGAAAGAATCAGGATTTTGGAGGAAGTTCTGTCCATAAAGATCTTCACTTCCTCGTCCAGCTGACATCTGGATCAGAACCATACAGCTGGACATTACTGCAGTGGTGAAGATTTACGCTAGTGAGACACAGAGCTATCATAATCAGAGGGGGGATCAGGGGCGGGGCTACTCAGTTCCAAAAGCCACGCCCCCTCAGAGGAGAATTTGGAAACAGAGGCTTCAGATCAACATGAAAAACATATTTTTTTACGACATTTAGGTTGTGGAATTGTGGTTAAAAACTTAATAATCATAATTATAGCATTACTGGGAACGTTTTTTAAAAATAAAAAAAATAGTCATAGGAGACTTTAATCAAGCAAATCGGGCAAAAAAATCCTATTAGAAAAAGATTGTATTTATAACGTAGTAAATACGCTGGGCGGGGCCATAAGCTCCACCCCATTCTGACGCATCCACTTGCATGAACGTCTGTTTTCATGGCTCTGATAACGTTCAGTTGGGGTTGTGAGGGCTGTAAGCTAGTGGGAAACGTATAAACAGAGAACTCTCAGAAAGTGTAAGTAGGGCACCAAACAGTCCCGCCCACAACTCAGAGGTGAATTTCTGACAAACTCCTGCCGCTCTGCAGAAACTACGTCCCAGATTTTGGCTAAAACCTCATAATCATGATCAGAAGACGTCCGGGAAGGCTCTGGAATTGCATCAGAAGACGATCAGAGTTGGACTGCAGTTTCGGCGCCCCTGGCGGTTGCTGCGTCGGGGTTAGGAGGTTGGGATGGCGAGGCTGGAGCTGCGTGGAGTGAATCCGGCAGGTGCCACACGCCTGTTCCTCTGCACACCGAGTGTTTTCACCTCATTACAGAAAGCAATAATGCGGTGAAGTCAAAGTGCGAGAGAGAGGAAGGAAAACAAGGCAGCGCCTTTTTTTTATTGGTTTAATTAGACGTCTCGCAAAGACCACCTGCAATAGAAGAAAACACAAAGTGGCGTCTGCGGCGGCGGCGCACCTACCAAAGCAGCGACTGACGCTGCTGCGCAGAGAGGTAATTGATCTCTGCAGTTGAAACCAGTCTAATCACTAAATATTTAGCATTCTGATCCGAGCACATGCAACATATGGTAAATACCCAGCCGGTCCCCACTGGTGTCATTAATGATTTGGGGCAGAAATGATTGAATCCAGCATATTGTGAACAATGATTGATTTGTTTAAAGCAATGACTTTGCTCATGAGGGCTTAATGAGGTATCGCATTTTGATAAGTTGACGGGATTCCTGTCGATCGGAGCCAAAAGAACACCTAATGGCTTTTCGATGCAAAACTTCGGCTCCAAACTCTGATTTTCTGGAGCGGCGGCCGGCGTTTTCGTACAGGAAGTGACACGCTTCGGTTTAAATTCTGCCACCGATGGGGCAGAATTGAAAGTGAAGTGCATTGTGGGGCAGGCGGCAGTCACGATTAAGGCGAGGAATGTGCAGAGGTGTTTACTGGTGCACGTGGTGCTCTGCTGAATATTAAACCACAAACTATAAAGACAACAAGTGAAACGCCGTGAGAAAATGCGAAAGGAAGTCTGTGTGGTTTTGGAGGTATCGGAGGAGCCGCTGGTTTTAATGAGGCAGCCTCGCTGCACATGTCAGGAAATGATAAGGTTATACAGGTTAGAGTAACGGATACTGTACCAGCGCGCGGGTGCATCTGCCGCCGCGCCGGGACGCCAAAATGACCGGTAAGAACGACAAAACTACTTTAAAGGGGGGAGGACTGTTGTCTGCAGTCGAAGGGTTGTGTTGAAGTGTTGATGTGAGCCGAGGAAGAACGAGGGCGGGGGGGTGTCACATAAGAAATGTCCTTTTTAATCAGGGGAAAAAAAAATAAAATGACTGGGGAGCAGGGCGAGCATATTAATGCGCCTCATTTGCATACGCTCGTCAGCCAGTCGGCTAAAAACACACACAAGCCGGATTCGTCAGTTCATTTCACATGATTCCATTGTCTATCTGCCTTTGTTATATGTTAAAGATAAAGGCAGGAATCAAATGGAAGAAAAGGGCAAGCTGCTATCTGCAGCAAATGAGCAACAGCTCATCAACCCGCTTCAAATCTCGCCGTTCTGCTCCGAAAGGAACTCGCACACACGTCAATATCTATATATTTATAAGAAATGTATTTTTTTAGATGAATTCCAGCTTTATGACACTTAGGAAGAATTTGTCAGGGGGGTGTCACATTCCTGCACTAGATAGCCTTCGATTCATGCCCTCAAGATAAGAATCAAGCTGGAGTTGGACGGGCTGCTGAAGAAAGAACAGGCCCCATTATGCCTGCTAACCTCCCTCTTCGTCTGTATTGAGAGTTTTAACAGTATATGGTGTCAGCCGCCGTTACCAGGCAGCATGCTAATCAGCTTAATGAGATGCTGGTTTCTTTTTTTGTTGTTGTTGTTGACCAAAGCCGAACGGTGGTTATTGTTTCTTAAGGCTCTGACCCTGCGAGCAGCCAGGAACGTGTGCGAGCAGATCCGCACGCGTCTCCATCTGGAGAGCAGATGGATCCGCATTAGAACCAGTGTTGCTCTTTTTCTTAAATTATTTATCCGCTCGTGTTGTACATGTGAGATCAAAACACTCTCGAGAACTTGGATTTAAAAAAAGAAAGCAGCCCTGATGCATTTGGAACAGTTAAGAGCTCGACGGAGCGCCGCCTGGAACCGCGTCCTGAGTCTCGGATGGTTTCAACAGGAAATGGATTTGAATCAGGATCTGGATCCAGATTAATTTTAGCCATCTTACCCACTTTTGGTGTCCTGTTGGGCCAAAAGTTTCTCTGAGTCTGAATTCCCCCCTGCTCCCTAAAGGACTATTTAGTGCGAAGCTTTCCAGGATCCTGGACTTTAATGTAATTCAAACACATGATCTCCACTTTTGTCATAAAACCGCCAAAATAAAAAACAAAGTAATATGAACATGCAATGCATTTTGGACTATATTCTTCAAAAAGTGAGCATCAGTCAAGTGTCTTAGAAATTTCCCAGAAGTCTTTGTGAAAAACCAGTGTGTATCAATCAACTCATTCTCACTATGGACACCTTCACATCACTTTTTGAGGTTTTGGGGGTCCCCAACTCGCTGTTTTTTGACATACTGGCTGTTTCCATTAAATCATGGGTCCCCAACCTCCGGCCCATGAACTGGAACTGCTCCAGTATTGGGACGGGGAGTACACTGTACCCTATACCAGTATCGGCACCCTAAACCTAACCTGGAACCGTCTCGCATTTGGGCCCAGTTTGCATCCTTTAGCGTGTCTGGTACCACATTTGATACCAGGTCCGGTACCGAGTTAGGGTACCAGTACTGGCCGCATCCCGAGGACGAGTGCTGCGTCCATAATCACATCTGGTACCACGTCCTGAGGATTGTGGTACCAGTTTGTATTGATTAGACTTTCACGTCGTGAAATCAGTATCGACATATCAACTGTTAAAAAAAAAAAATAAAAATGTCTGAATTGCTTTTAAAATCCAGGACGCTAGATAGTTTTTTAGTAGTCGGAGTATAGGGTGGGAATTCAGACATAGCCATTGTTTTTTTACCAAGACTTTGAACACCCTGACAGAATGGCGACGAATGTATGAGCTAACGCAAAGCGAGGTGTCCAATATCAGAAAGTAATGGAAGACTCAGAAGTTGCTTCTGCAAAGTGCATTTCTGATAATGATAATGAACACCTCAAAGGGTCTCATTCCACCGTCACTTACGGAAGAATGAAACATCAATTTTAGTGCTTTAATATATATATTTTTTAGTTTAAATAATTTTTCACAAGAAGTGGACCATTTGATATGCTTAGTGATGTGCTGTCATGGTAACGGCTAGAGAACCTGAACCGATCCCACTCTTCTGTATGAGGACTAAAGGCCGTGCCACACTGTGATATACGTATTCATGTGTGTTTCTTGCGTCCACCATTGATGTACACAGATTTACGTCGAGGGTTTCGGCTGTCTGGTTTTTACGCGAGTTCGGTTTTGAGCTGTTGAATCTTACGCAGTTATCGCTTGTTTAACGTAGTTTATGTGCAGTTTTTTTGGAAATCTTACGCAATTGTGTGTGATTTTAGCGAGAACACACACATTTCCACAAATATCCATGTATGTCTAACGACCTTTTCACGCATGTACCACCAATGTTTAACTTTTATATACGGTTCACATATCGCATTAAAAATATCAAACAGTTCACGCACAGACCGCGTGACAGGTGTGACAGGTGTATAAGTGGGCTGACCTTTGCCCTCTCCAACAGTCTCTACCACGTTTGGTTTCCCGCTTCCCCCATTCAGTTAATCAGGGCGGGGGTTGGGTCTCCGCCCAGCGGCGATGTCCAGTACAGTATAGAGGGGTCTGGGTACGGGGATCTCCCGGCCTGGCCTCAACCAGCGAAGGATAAGTGATTCAAAGCATTATTTTGGAGAGTTCACCTCTTACCGCTTGATTTTGTCCAGGAGATGAAGCTAAAATTTGTTTCAAAGAAGCTATGTGGTCCAATCGCTTTAACTGAAAAAATATCTACCATTAACTCTGATCATTAAATATGGACCAAAAAACAAACTATTTGTATCATTATTTAATGTTAAACAACGAAAACACGTTTGCTACAAATCCAATAAGGTAAACAAGACAGAAAGACATACAAAAAACTGATTCAATTTAAAGACAATGCAGTTGATGGACAAATTTGAATTTGAAATCCTGACACGTCCATCATTCTGACATTTTAGGAACTTGAAGAGATCTTTTCTGCTGTTTTGTGTTGTCTGTCCACCTATAATCCAGATATTCCGGTTACAAACTGACGTTTAGACCAGAGCAATAAATAATATGGAACATTCACACTTTTTTTAGGTAACAACTATCACTTTTTAATGGACACCCTGCAGCCAATCAGAATCCAGTATTCACCCAGACAGTTGTATGTACTCTGCTAAGTTGTGAGTGAATTCAGACAAAGCCTTTGTTTCCTCACAGGAAACTGAAACTGAAAAACGGTGAGATTCCCATCAAATGTAACACAACTGGAATTTACCCGGTAACAAGTGTCGCGTCTCTGAGATAAGATTGTTGTGTTTAATGGAGGAACCCTTTGGTTTTAAGAGCTTCTGTAAATATCATAATTGTAGCACGGAGGTGGCTTCCCCACAATGCCGTTGCTCCGTTTCATTAAGGCGTGTAATTGGAGGAATTGTGATAGGACGGGCACAAGACTAATTACACATCGCTTGCTGTTTACAGAGTAATTATTGCTTCCAAAAGGGTTTGGAGAGAGGCCCTCTGTGCTGACGCCTGCTCCGGTGAAATGTCTTCAAACACTCTTCTTCTTGTCTGTCTCCAGGATGGAGGACTCCAGTTTGTGTCTCGGTGTATCATCAGCGGTGCCCGACACCGACGCCCATCTCAGCAGTGCCGTGTTAAATGGCCGCTACCCCATCAGTCAGAAGCTTCACCAGCTGACCGCCCAGCTAGGCCACGCCTTTCCAGACCTGCACCGCCCACAGCAGCTTCCCGAGGAGAAGGCAGCCACCCCTCTGGACGAGAAGAGCCACCACGCCGCCCTGGCGAGCCAACCCATTAGTAGCCAAATGGCCCTGCTAGCCAATCAACTCAACAGGAACATCGACGCGGGGGCTCTGAGCGGACTGAACGGGCGCGTCGACCTGCAGCAGTTCCTCAACGGTCAAAACCTCGGCATCATGTCTCAGATGAACGACATCGAAGACGACGCTCGCAAGAACAGGAAGTATCCGTGTCCGCTGTGCGGCAAGCGCTTCCGTTTCAACAGCATCCTGTCGCTGCACATGCGCACGCATACGGGAGAGAAGCCTTTCAAGTGTCCGTACTGCGACCACCGAGCGGCTCAGAAGGGCAACCTGAAGATCCACCTCCGCACGCACAAGCTGGGAAATCTGGGAAAGGGGCGGGGCCGCGTCCGGGAGGAGAATCGGTTGCTGCACGAGCTGGAGGAGAGGGCCATCCTGAGGGACAAGCAGATGAGAGGCAGCGGCAGTCTTCTGCAGACGGCGCAGACTTTGGGACTCAATAGCAGCACCAACACCCATCAGCAGCAGATCAGTTCGGCGTGTGGGCCCCCGCCGCCCCCCAGTCTGGCTACTCCAGAAACACTCTGCCAGCCCTCGACTTCGCCTAAGCCGACCGGAGCTCAGGATGAGCAGTCCGCGAACCCGGGCACGGGCTTCCGCTGTACCTTCTGCAAAGGGAAGTTCAAGAAGCGGGAAGAACTGGACCGCCACATCCGCATTCTTCACAAACCCTACAAATGCACCCTTTGTGAGTTTGCTGCCTCCCACGAGGAGGAGCTGATCAGCCACGTGGAGAAGGCCCACATCACGGCCGAAACCACGCAGGGCCAGGGTGCCGGCGGCGCGGGCGGCATGCAGATGGCCACCGAGTTTCGCTGCGATGTCTGCGGCCAAGTGTTCAGTCAAGCGTGGTTCCTCAAAGGTCACATGCGAAAGCACAAGGACTCTTTCGAACACTGCTGCCAAATCTGTGGCCGCCGCTTTAAGGAACCCTGGTTCCTGAAGAACCACATGAAGGTGCATCTAAACAAGCTGGCCATCAAGAGCAAGCCCCCCCAGCACAGCGAGCAAGACATGGCAGCCATCAACAGCATGAGCAGCCTGGCTCAGGAAGCTCATGCCAACCTGTATTCCCGCTACATCTCCTGTCTTCAGGGAGGCTTCCTCTCCCCAGACAAGCAGGGCCTCAGTGAGCAGCATCAGATGCTGGCGAAAGCTGGGATTGTCATGAAGGAGAAGGAGATGTTGGGGAAACTGCTCGGCCCTATGGCTGGAGGTGTTGCACATGGGCTGGGCGAAAGCGAAAAGCGCTCACTCCTCGGTTGTCTCAACCTTGTGCCGCCGCTGAAATCCAGCTGCATG
The DNA here is from genome assembly GCF_002922805.2 of Oryzias melastigma. Lineage (NCBI taxonomy): Eukaryota > Metazoa > Chordata > Actinopteri > Beloniformes > Adrianichthyidae > Oryzias > Oryzias melastigma. Next base: position 33,971,859 of record NC_050514.1, on the reverse strand, counting down.
GAGCGCCTCCAAGCGGCGGCCAAAGTGGCAGAGATGGACTCGCTCAATAGCTACCAAGCTTGGCAGATCATGGCTCGCGGAATGGAGATGGACCGAGCCTTCATGCCCAAGGACCAGCAGCACCCGCCCCACATGACTCCAGGACCGGACGATGAGACAGGCGGTGCCTTGGCTTCCTATTCAAAAGACAAACCCGACTTCTCCTTGCTTGCTTCCAGTGATAGCTCTAAGCAGAAGCAGCTCTCTGATGCCCTTCAGGTCTCTAAGACCTCAGGTGGAGCCATGATGCCAATGAAGGAGGACGGCAGAAGCTATGAAAGTCACCGTGACTTACTGCTTCACCACGGGAATGCCGAGGCTCCTGGAGTCTTGGCTGGCCTCGGAGGCCCCAACGTCGACTACAGCCTCTCCGGCCTGTCCGGCCTGAAGGAGAAGCCCTCTGAGTGTCCCGACTGCGGTCGGGCCTTCAGAACCTACCATCAAATGGTTGTCCACTCCCGCATACACAGCAGAGACGGCAGGGCCATCGACGAAGCACTTCAGCAGGGCGCAGAAGAGCGCCGCGGATCAGCCAGCGATCCCGAGTCGCAGTCCATCAGCCGATCCACCACCCCGGGATCATCCAACGTGACGGAAGAGAGCGGCGCCGGCGGAGGACAGTCTCAGACGGGGAGCGTCCAGGATGACAGTCCACATCCCTCTTCGCCATCCTCAGGTAGGACAACAGATGTTAAGAGCGTCTTGTTTAGTTGTTTTAAAACAGACCTGTCCAGGGGATACCCTGCCTTCACCTAACAGTGGTTGGGATAGGCTCCAGCAACCCTGTGACCCTAAAGGGGATTTAGCAAGTTTGGAAAATTAATGGATGGATTAATCAATGGACAGATGGAGGGACGGATGGATGGGTGGATTGATTGATGGATGGATAGATGAACGAATGGATGGATAGACAAATTGTTGGATGGATGGATGAATGGATGGATGATTTGATAGACAGACAGATAGATGGATGGATAAATGGACGAACGATTGGTACAAAACTGTAATAATAACATAATTTTTCTAAATAGTTTGAGCCAAAGTGTGAGCATGTTTGTTTTTGAGTTGTGTAACAGTGAACAGGGACTGAATTGATTCAATTATAATCCCCCTACGTGCTGAAGTCTGTTGGCTTCACATTTATTTCAAATCATCCTCAGGAAGGAAGTGAAAGAGTCGGACTCATTAACACCACAGCCTTTCTGGGAGGAGTCTGTCTTCCTCCTCATTACCATACTCCCCCCTTTAACCCCCTCACACCCACAGACACATTTTGTCCTGCAGTAACTTCCAAGGACTCAGTCGTGAAGACGGCGGCGGCGGCGCCGCGGCCTTCTCGTTTGCAGGTCGTCCGTCTGAATCCCAGAGGAAGAAGAGCAAAGACGAGGAGCGCAGGGACGCTCTCGCCTTAACCACAGCGATTAATAAATGTCTTTAATAAACACGTCGGAGGAAAGCAGCCCCCTCCCCTCTCCCCCTCCCCTCCCCAGCAAACACAGCCCAACTGGGGCTAGATAAGTGTATGTTTAGTGGGATTAAGGGAGGCTCATTGCTAATGATTACACAAGTTTTTAAAGGTAACTTTTGCTTGCTCCTCAGGGCACAACACTGGCATTAAGAATCGCGCGCAGTAATTAGGTCACGAATTCGCGATAATCAGTCGGTTTAAGCTAAACAAGACACTAATTAAAGATATACATATAAAGCAGGTCAAAAAAATTAGCGAGCTTCGTTTGCAAGAGCGAGGATGTGCTCTTAAGTCTTCTGAGAAAGAAAAACACATAAATATATATATAAATAGAAATCAGAGTGGCTTAGCTTAAGGCTGTAAGCAACTTAATTCCACCAGTGGAGATGAAATTGTTTATTTATTCACAGAGGCATGAAGTCCTTATCATGCCTCTGTGTAGTGTGATGGGTTTGAACATGGGACAGGCTATGTTTATTTTAATCTAAGAAATAATAACAGACAACCCACCCCCACCCCAATTAGGAATTAATGAAAATGAGAGTGAGATAAAAACCTATTTTCTTTATAGAGACTATTAAACATAACACTTTCTCAACAGGCTTGGGTGTGGGGGGTGCAGCGGATGTAATTATCTTCTGAATTTTAATGCTGAAAGTATTTTTCTCCATATCTAACACACACACACACACACACCCTCTTCCTCAGCTTCTTCCTCCTCGTCTCGACTTAAGCACCTCAAATCTGATGGGAGCGGCTTTGAAAAGCTGTTTACCAACAAACAAGGTCTCTTAAAACCGGCAGAATTCACCAAATGGTTTCACTTACAGGTCTTCGTTAGATAAACTGTGTTAAGCATTGACTGTATATGAGAACTGGACTGACTGTTCCAAACAGGAAGTTCCCACTGGCTCCGAGAAGATCCATAGACTTCATTAGAGAAATAAATAGCTGCTACTCATAATGGTAATAATAACTATTCTTGCTCCATTTTTTTTTTTATTATAATTTTTCTGTAGTTCAAGTTATAAACTGACCAATCAGATCCCTCAGTAAAGTAGGCTGCTGGCCCCCATGCCCAACAATCAAAACGTTTGATTGACAGATTCCATGGGGTTGGGCCTTCCGACATGCTCACTTCTGATTGGTGAGAGTTCTGTCAGAGAAACTCAAATCGATTCAGACCAATCACTGCTTACTGGCTCCAAAATGGTGGCGTCTGTATCACAAAAAAATTGACTTGGGCTACGTCAGAATCCCCATCTTGATCCCCAACTACTGAATAAACGATCTAGTCTTCTGGATTTTGAAAGCAATTTGGACACCATCCTCACAATGCATCATATCCACGAAGTACTAAAAGCCGAGCAGATAGAATAAGTTACTGGATGAACTCCACTGTTGTTGTTAGCTTAGTTTTTGCCGTTATTTGTTACCATCAAGCTAGTAGACTTTAGCATTGTACGTTGGCATCAAACTAGCGGAGTTTAGCATTGTACGTTAGCATCAAGCTAGTGGACTTTAGCATTATATGTTAGCATCAAGGTAGTGAACTTTAGCATTGTACGATAGCATTAAGCTAGCAGACTTTAGCATTATACGTTAGCACCAAGCTAGCGGACTTTAGCATTTTACGTTAGCATCAAGCTAGTGGACTTTAGCATTATACGTTAGCATCAAGCTAGCAGACTGTATTCATTTTGTGTTTGATTGTTCTGGACTTTATTGATTGATTATTGATCTATTGAGCTTAGATGGATTCAAATTGATTAATTTGTTTTATCAATCCAGCCCTCACCATAACCATAACGTACTGCTCAGTGGAGACGGTCTACAGAGGGATTTATTTAAATAAACCCCAAACTCAACAGATTAGAAATGTTCTCTAAAAGCTGTTTTATTTTCTTCTATTTGATGCGTTTTGTTTCTCGGTGAAGACTCCCGTCAGTTTTAGACGGTTTGACTTTGTTGAAGCAGAAATGAGACGTTTAAAGTTTCAGGTGTGTTCTTTAAAAAGTTCCTGGTTGAAGAACAGAAACCTTAATGATGCTCGTTTTTACCTCTTCCTGTGTTTTTTAGTCACGAGTGCCAAACTTCACGACTCACACGATGTGATTCACATTTAGACCTCAGGGACTTTCAAATTAGAAGCTTTGATGTGTGAAGAGTATGTGTGGAGAAAGGTGTCATGCTTCGCCTCTGCATGCCTTTGTTTGGCGTGCGCGCCCGCCGCCGGCGTGCGTGCACGTGTGTGTGCGCATCACGCTCTGGAACAGGATGTGGCCGCTGTACCATTGTGTTTACCTTAATAACTCGGCTCATCAAAGGGAGAAACGGGTGATGTTTCTCAGAGCGTGCGCACACCTGCGAGCGTGTGCACGTGCAGGCCTAACCACCTCCCCGCCGCCATCCTGAGTTGAACTTAAATTATAGTAATCAGCGATAACATCTCAACTGTGAAAGAAGGTCAGCTGTGCTGCGTTTGTCTTTGAGACGCTTAAGAGTGAAAAAGAGAGAAGTGCTGAGGGGGGGGGCTGCTGGGGGGGCAGAAAACAAAGGCTGCTGTCAGCGGCGTCCTCTGAAGATGCTCCTTGTTAATCAGCTAACCTTGAGCGCGCCTCGGTTCCGATGGGAGGTCGTTCGCCGCACCGACCGCTGGGGTACAGCAACAGGTTTGTCGGACATGGAGGGGGTTCCCGCCCCCCCCAGAAGCCCCCCTTCTCCGCACAAATCACCTCGACTGATTCCGGCTTTTGTGGTTAAATGCGTTCGGGGGGGCGCGCTCGGCTCCTGCCTCTGTGCTGGTGGCAGTCAAAGACTGGTGCGCTCCCTCCGGCTGCCGGCGTCTCTTTCTGTGTCTGGAGAACCCCCCCACCACCCCCCCGTCTACATTTTCCTTTTGCGTTTAACATGGCAGGGATTAGCCGGCATATCCCTGGTCTTACCACGGCTCAAACGAGCAGGCAAAAACGCTTGCTCCATACAAATTGAAATTGGATTTGCCAACTTGACGCCTTAGGTTATAAAGCGTGGATATTCGTCTAATTGCAACAGTACAATGGGGGCGTAATTACACATGCAGACAAACTGTTACAGTGTAATTACTGTGTCATTGAAACAGGAATAAAGTAGAATGGAACCAGATCCAGACCGAACGGCTACCTATAGAATCATGAAGAGATGTCATCAACTCTGGAAACTTCTCCAGCGGTTTCTGTTGTCTGTAAGTAAAACCAACGATTCTCTGGAATAAAAATCTCCTTAAAGTATTTTTTGCAGCTGAGTCGCAAACAGAGAAAGTGACCCGAGAATCTGACGTCATCCTCCACGAAACCTGAGGTTGGGTAGAGATCATTGACACATTTAGAGATGGACTAAACAAAGCTGTGACATCACCAACAGAAACAGACTTACTTCTGGTTCCAACAAAATGAACGACACGGACGTCACCATTTTGAAACCACACCAGTGAGCAAGCAGTGATTGGTCAGAGTCAGTTTGAGTCGTCGTTTCTATGGTAACCGCTCTTGCCCATCAAAAGTGAGTTTGTTGGAAAGCCACACCCCTTCCACTGAAACCAGGCTCGGGAGAATCTGTCAATCAAACTCTTCAAATGTTGGAGGTTGGGGGCCAGCGGGCACCACATGCTCTTACTGAGGCCTCTGATTGGCCAGTTTAAAACTTGAGAATATATCATGAAAAAAAAAGTTTTAGCAGGACGAGTTAGAACGGTCTTTCTGATCAATAGAATGAATGAGTTATAGCTGTTAATTTTTCAATGGAAGTCAATGGGACCAACAGGTACTTCCTGTTTGGAACGCGAAGTGGGAGGAGTCACTCAGTCCAGTTCTCTCTACATACTGTCAATGGTGGGGACATTAACTGGAGTTTGCTCCACCCACTTCAACGATGTTCCAAGAATGAGCGTTTGGGCGGAGGAAAGTAAAAGGAAGTGTGTGTGTGTTGACTCCACCCACCAGCCAATCAAAAAACAAGAGTGTAACAATACACAAATGCAAGAACCAATAAAATCAAATAACAAAATACCCCCTCCCCCTCTCCCCCGCCCCAAACTGGAAGTTTTCTCATGATTGAACTTAAGTTGATGGGAGCTGAAACCAGCCCCCAGTGGTCATTTAAAGAACGGCATCATTTATTTAAATTAGGAGAATGTTTTATTGGCTTCTCTTCATTTCCTGATGTTTGCTGCATTTTGGTGAAGTCTGGAGCCCCGCCCCCAATCATCTATAAACGTTTAACTGGAATGAAACGCCTGGAGGTGCTGATTTTCCTGCCGTATTTGAAACAGCTCCATCTAGTGTCCAAAAGCCTGCCCAGAAGCCTGATGTTTAGGCTGTTTCCTGTTCTGTTTTTGACTTTCTCCAAACAGTTTCTGAAGTTTTTTTTTTGACAAAATAAATTAGCGAAGCAAATCAACTTTGAGTTCGTTTTTAATATTTTTTATTTTTTATTTTTTATATTTAAAAAAATCCTTCAAAACTGTTTTGAAAAACTGCAACATTTTAGTGTTTTTTAAGTGGCAGTGAAATAAAATTTGCCTTTAAAAAAAGTTTCTGTTTTATAAAATTCAAACAAAAATCTGAAAATATGTAGAGAAGCTGGTATTTTGGTAAAAACATCTTCAAGTTTGGTGCAGAATCCTTTTGTTCAATCTTTTTTTTTCATTAAATTTATCTAAAATAAAAAAAGCCTCGTAGAGAATACTTGACTGTGTAGAGCTCCTTAGTTTGGACACTAGGGGGAGCTACTGAGCCAAACAAATTAGATTGCGACAAAAACGGATTCAGAAGTTTTATGTGATGAAACAAAACCAACCGAGAAAATCTACTTATAATTAAATTTTTATCATTTTCGTGAACGTTTTTTTGCACCAATTTCAAATAATATATATATCTATATATGTATATTTTTTGTGAAATAAAATCCTAAAAAAGCCGGATAATGTCCAGAAATGTTAGTATTTTAGTGAAAACGGCATCAAGCCTGGTGAGTTTGTGGTTAAGGAGGTGGTTTTGAACCAAGACATGGGTGCGCATGTGCTGCACACGCGCACGCAGAGTGTGCACGTGAAGCCTCCTTTTTTCCTCATGTCTCCAGCCTGTAGAAATGACTTTGTCTTTGTAATTGACATCCGCTCCTCTAATACAACCCCCCTCCCCTCCTCGCCATTCTTCTCTATAATCACAGAAGTCTGTGGTTGCTAACCTGCGCTCCTCGCCCCCCCACCCCCGTTTGAAGGAGTCTGGCCTGTCATATCTGTATTTTTTATGTGTCACCAAACTGAAATAGACAGTCATTGTGTTGGCGGCACATTCATTCCCGGCGCTGTATTTTCGTACAGTAGGTCAGGACTCTGGTGTCTGCTAAATGATAAAAGTTCTATTCAAACGCGCTAATTGTCAGTGTGCCGCTCTGATTGACGGGCCTCGGATAAATGCAGACTTAGTATTTTTGTGCACGCTCGCGCGTTATAAAAGGCCAATTTATTTCTCTGTTCTCTTTCTGCTCGCAGTTCATTTGATTCCCCCCCCGCAGCTCCGCCACCTTCCGCCCGGCTCTCAGCCTCCATTTGTAAATATTACCCGTGCTGGGAATTTTTTTTACAGATTTAAGAATTTCAATTGATGGCGGCGAGGACACCCCCCCTCCTCGCCATTCCTGAGCGGATATCAGTGGCCGTACGCGTCCTTATGAAACATTTATCAACCCCCCCCCATGTCCTAATGATCACGTTAGGATTCCCCCCCGCCTGGTTATGAAGTCAGACGGGTAAAATGGACTGAGGAACATGGGAAAGTGACAGCAGAGGAGGACAGGGGGGCGCTGTGACAGGCCGTCCAACTCCAAACTGTTGCCAAAACAGGCTCCGCCTCCCTCCGAAGCGAGCGCCCGTCTTCTTGTTTTATGTTTTTATAATTAAAACACAATATTTATCTTTCCACAACAGAAGGCTGCCTCGCACCGTCAGGTAGGCTGCTTGCATATTAATGTTCCTAATGCCAGCTATCTGCTCAGGTGTCACGCCGCTTTCAAACTGCGGCTCCTCTCCGAAACAAACCGGGCCTCTTTCAATCAAAAGTTTCCCCGCTTAACTGTAGGGGGGGCGGCGGCTCCCTCCCTGCGCCGGTGACAGCTGTCCGACTCCGTCAGCGTGGGATTCCTGAGAAATGAGGCAGCGAATGCAAATGATGGCGGCGGGATCCGTGTTGGGCGGGACATAATGACCCGGCCGTTTCTTTCTATCATTCTTGAATTTTGGCCCCACCCCCCCACCCTGCCGCTAATCCCCTGCTCTTAACCCCCATTGACGGGTCACATAAAAAGCCTTTTGTGTCACCATCAGGCGGCAGAAAGCTACACGAGAAATTAGCTGTTTCTCGTAGCCGCGGCTATCTGCTCATCAAAAAGAGGAGAGGAAGACGGGGGAGGGGGAATTAAGTCCAGGGATTAAGATCTCTGAGCCTTTTCTCTCCCCCCCCCCCACCACCACCACCACATTCCAATTGTTCCTAAAATATTTGGCAATGTCAATTAGTAAGTGAGCAGAGCTCGCTGATGAACACAATTTTCCGGGCGACTGAGCGCCCCATTGTTGTGGAGCGAACAGCAGATTTCTGAGGTCATTATCATTCCCTGTTAGCCTGCCCAGCTGCTCTCCTCGCGGCTCCAGCCAAACTCTCCTCTTTTTTCTCGCTCTTTATATATCATCTCCACCCCACCGCCACCACCTCTTCTTGACACCACTTCCTGTCATCTCAGTTTTAGATCTTAGTTTTTATTTTTCTCCTGTCCAGCAGCTGAGCAGATCAGGACTGAAGGCCTCTTGGATTGTACAGATGTCAATGATACAATAGGGGTTATTTATCATAGGAAACAGTTGGAGTATATTTGTAGAAACTTTCAAATCCATTTTTTTTCTAATTTTTTCTGTTCAGCAGCAGAACAAACAGATAAGAGCTGGAGGCCTTTTGTGTTGGAGTGAGATAGGGGAGTTATTAGTCAGTGGACACAGGAGTATATTTGTATAAACCCCTTTTGTATTTGAAGCAATGCTCTCAAATCTGATGTTTTCTTCTTTATTTCATTATTTTGTAACTTGTCATGTCCAGCAGACAAGTAAACAGATGAGAGCTGAATGCTTCTCGTGATACAGATACAATAGGGGGTCATGTATCATCGGATACAGAAGGAGTTTATTTATTTAGATTTTCGAATCCGTCCTTTCTTTCTTATTAGTTCTGTCCACTAACAGAGCAAACAGATAAGAGCCGGAGGCCTTCAGTGTTGGAGTTAAAAAGGGATAATTATTCATTTGACACAGAAGGAGCATTTTTGTATAAACCCCTTTTATATTTGAACCTATGCTTTCAAATCCGACTTTTTCTTTCCTATTTATTTATTTTTTTAAATGTCCTGTCCAATAGCTGAGCAGACAAATAACAGCAGAGGGCCTCTTTTGTTGGAGAGATGTCACTGTTATAATCGGAAGTCATGAATTACTGGGCACAGAGCGAGTATACTTGAATAAACCCCTTTTGTATTTGAAGCTAAACCTTAAAATTAAATCTTTTCTAATTTTTTTTTATTTGTCCTGTCCAGCAGACAAGTACAAAAAATAAGAGCTTAAGGCCTCTTGTGTTGAAAAAATGTTAATGTTACTATAGATTACAAATCTTCAATCACAGGAAGAGTATATTTTTATAAACTTTCAAATGCAGCTTTTTCCTTCTTTTTTTATTTATTAACTTGTCCTCTCCAGCAGCTAAACAGACAGATAACAGCTGACGGCGTTTTTTGTTTGAGAAATTTAACTGTTACAATAAGAGATTTTAAATTACTGGACACACAAAGAGTTTATCTGTATAAACCCCCTTTGTATTTAAACTCAACTTTCAAAATTGAGTTTTTCTATTTTTTCAAGATAACTTGTTCTGTTAACAGATCAGAGCCAAGGGCCTCTAGTGTTGGACAGATGTTACAGTTTCAACAGGCGGCTCTGAATCATTAGACACACGAGGAGTATATTTGTATAAACTCCTTTTTTAAACTTTAAAGTTGACTTTGTTTTACCTATCCTGTTCAGCAGCTGAGTAAGCCAATGAGAGTTGAAGGCCTCTTATGTTGGACATATTACTGTTTAAACGGAGGGTTAGGAATCATTTGACACGCAAGAAGTATGTTTGTATAAACTGTTTTTCTATTGTTTGCTAAACTTTTAAATTTGACCTCGTCTTTCTTTTTTTTCTTTCCTTATTTTTGCATATCCTGTCCAGCAGCTGAGCCAATCAGAGCTGAAGGCCTCTTGTGTTGGACAGACGTTACCGTCACAATAGAGGGTTCGGAATCTTAAGTCACTAGAGGAGTATATGTATATAAACCCCTTTTGTAATTGAGGCTGAACTTTCAAATCTGTCTGTTTTCCTCAACATTCCGGGTTAAATCCTTCAAAAATATCTCATTTCTATGTACATGAAATGTGCACGTCTGTGTCCAGGACCTTCAAGGCAGCGGGAATTTAGTAAAAAGCTGTGCGCTCATCTGCATTAATGACTGCAGAAACGTTTGCCGCGATTGTTTAATTAGAACCAACAGGATTTTTATGCTGATTCAGGAACCTATCGAGTTGTTTTTTGGGGGGGTTCTCTTCATTTAGGACGTCCTCAACCAGTCGAGTTGGACTCTTGTGTTAGAAGAACATGACTGAGATGAAACGGGTCTGAGAACTTCTGACCCTCTGAGGAAAAGCTCCACGACCGTCCTGAAGCTCGGCGCTGCTCTCCTGCGAGTTTTCCCTCCAAAGCGGAACTTATTGTGCTGATCTTCATTAAAAGTTTGCGACGCGTTCGTCATGAAAGCGAGGAGCGTGCTCGTCGATTCGCATCCGATTCGTGTGAACGTTGATGAGGTTTAGGATTAAAGACACGGAGCACCTGCCTCTTTGTTACAGTTTCATTCAAAAGAAGCCAGATCTCTTTCATTTTGCACAAAAGCATCCAGGTATCTGCATCTAAACATCCAAAGGCATCTCTCTTTTTTGTTTAAGAAATGATGAAAGGCTCCTTTGTGTAGAAGTACAAGAAAGAAAACAACAACAGGAGAAGGAGGAAAATCAAAAATCTCTGACTTCTCTGTTTTTTGTTTTTTTTTGTACTTTCCAGCTGCACATCTTAATGTGGTCCCAGCAGCCTCTTCATCCTCCTCCTCTCCTCCTTCCTCTCTCCCCACCACCCACCTACGGGTGCCCTGCTTCTCCACCACTCCTCTTTTGAGCACAGATCGTGGAGCGCCGCACCTGTACACGGCGGCGTCTCTGCGAGCCGGCGGCGGCAGCATTCCGGCGGCGACCTGCTCGCTGGGGTTAAGAGCGGTCGCCGGTGTCGGTTTCTGCTCCTTTTCAGAAGGAGAAAGGAGGAGGAGAGGGGAGCGGGAAAGGCTGAGCGGCATCAAAGCGTTGCTCTCAGCTGCAGCTGCCAAGCTTCCTCGTCCCCAGTTAGCAGCCATCCAGCTGTCAGGCTGCGCGAAGAGGAAGAGAGGGGGGAAATCTCTCACCAGCCATATGGTCCCCAGTTCTGTCAGAGACTCTCCACGCTCTGTGGGCAAATGGCAAACCCATATATCTAATCAACACTCCTAATATCCAGACCTGAGACCAAGAGTGTTGGAAAAGACGGCTTCTCTTCCCCGTCTGCGCCGCCCGGCCCAAAATGTCTGCAAATCCTGATTCCTGTGTGTCAGGTTGTTACTCAGGCGCATTGACCTGCCGCGTCCACGGGCGCAACGAGCCACCTCCACGGGCGCAACGAGCCGCCTCCACGGGCGCAACAAGCCGCCTCTATGGGCGCAACGAGCCGCCTCCACGGGCGCAACGAGCCGCCTCCACGGACGCAACGAGCCGCCTCCACGGACGCAACGAGCCGCCTCCACGGGCGCAATGAGCCGCCTCCACGGGCGCAATGAGCCGCCTCCACGGGCGCAACAAGCCACCTCCACGGGCGCAATGAGCGGCCTTCATGAATGGAACGAGCCCCCTCCACGGGCGTCACAAACTACTTCCACGGGCGCAACAAGCCGCCTTGACAGCCGCAACGAGCTTGAACAGAAGCGCCATCCACCCTTGTTCACCACTTTTACCAAGATATCCGAATTTAAGGGCCTCAAATCTCCTCAGCCCAACAACCTGAAGGGGGGGGGCGCTGTGGGGGGGTTTAATAGCCCCACTGGACTTTTAATGACCCCACCCCCCACCCCAGACAAAATGAGCTAATTAGTGTTCTCGTCTGTCCATCGGGCTCTGCGCTCACCCGCATGCTCTCTCACAGAACCCTGCAGGAACTTCCTCTCTGCCCCCCCCAGCCCAGAAGGCCGTGCCCTCCCCCCAGGCAGAGCGATTATGTCCGCACTGGTTTAAAGTCACGGTGACAAAGCCTCCGCGGCTGTTTGGGAAAACAGAAAAAGGGGCTAAAGCCAATATCCTGGCATTTGGAGCGGCGCCCGTGTTACCTGCACGTAAGCCGCATGTTTGTCACGCCATCGCCTCTGGTTGACCAACGGCCCCCACTTTATTCCTCCCGCACTAAGCCTATTATAAAATCAATAAACAATTGAGCTTTTTTTCCCCTGGTCCTTTTAAATCTTTTTCTCCTCTACATATCCTTTGAGACGGGGGGGCGGGGGCTTGTCCGGGCTGAGCCCCCATGCGCACCTCAGCCGTCAGGCTGCAGCTCCGCTCGGGAGTGGCCGCTTTGAAACTTCTGCCTCAAACTTCTCCCCTTGTTTGCTTCTCTGTAATTATCGGTGATCAAAAACCTTCTAGTGATGCGGCGGCGACAGCGGCAGAACAAACGAGCCTCGCTCTCGCCGCGCTCAGACAGGAAGCAGTTTATTCCTCAGAGAGCCAGTAAAGGTAATTACGCTCCTAACAGCTGCAGGCGAGAACGTCCCGCCTCCGCCGCCCGCGAGGAGCGCGTTCGGTCCAGTGGCCGGACTTTTGACCGTGACAGATTTCAACAAGCTGCTGACGGCGTCATCATCTCCCATTGGCCGACCTCCTCCCGCCCGAGTTACCATTGGCAGGCCATTCCCCCCGACAGGATGGTCTAAACGAAGCGAGGCTGCGTCCTCGGAGACGGGCCCGTGCCGGGGCGGTCCCGCGGGGACCCTGTGTGGGCCGCTGGTGCTGACTGCAGCATGGCGTGGCCATGTGTGTCACATCCCCCCTTGTCATCCCAGCAGACGGAAAGGCTGGATCATGGCTATCGTCCTGTCACACTTGGATGAGGCTTTGGAGCTCCGGCGGCGACCGGCCTCGGTGACAGTCGGCGTCAGAGGCGGCGTCTTATCCACCTGGTCAAAAGGTCTGCGCGCCGAAGATTGGCAGGCGTCTGATTTTCCCTCTCCCCTCTGCTATCATGCCCGTCTCTCCGGTCCACTCACGCTTCTATCAGTCGTGACAACTTAACCATCCTCCTTCCACGTCTCCGTGGCATGTGAGCGCCCCCTGCCCCCCCGCCGGCGCCGGGAGCATGCTCAGTCCCTGCCTGCTCCTTCCTTCACTTATTTCCACTGGGAGGAACGCTGACCTCATTTGTGAGGACAATAACCCCCTTGACTTTGGGGATTAAGACATGAAACCTTTGTGGATTAATTAGGTTCTGAGCTGAATTCATTTTGTCACCGAGAAAACGAGGCGGAGGATGCGGCCCTCGGACTGTTTGTCGGCAGCGGAGCCGTTTACACGAGTGCTGACTTCAAACCGGGGGTCTCGCAGGCGTGAAAACGGCGTCGGCTTAACTCGCTGGCAAGGTTGCTGATGCAAATGTGGCTGGAGCCTCAATCTGCGCATTCACGCCTCTAGATCTACTCTTAAGCTTGTCACAGATAATGTAGCGAGTGGCGGCGCCGACAATGCCGCAGGAATCACATTATCTCAGTCGTCTTGGTAACAAAGCAAAGTGTTTGTTTTCCAAGACGCAGTGCAATTGCAATTTTTGCCGGTTTACACCTTTTGTGTGTGTTTTTTTTCTCCTCCCAGTCAAGAGCATATGCTGGGATGTATCTTTAGCTCCCAAAGAAGCGGCTGATTGCTCGATGTTTACAAAAACGACAGAGGTGTTTGCTTTCACCAAAGGCGTAACAGAAAATGTGTCAAACTGTTTTCGTGTCGCTCGCGCTTGTGGTAAATAAGAGCGACTGTTGTGTTATTAGAGTAACACTTTTCAGGTAGACCTCCCCGGTGGACGGGCGCCTCCTTCCACTGACGCCCTCCACCTCCATCCGGGCTCCTGATTGGGCCTTAAATGTGGTTATATTCGACAAAGTCAGGATTTTTGTTTTAATGCTAACTGTAAAGCACGGTGGTGGAGGGTTGATGGTTTGAAGTTGATTTTTCTCTAATTTAAATGAATTGAAAACAACAAGATGTTTTGATTTTTATCGTCCACATGGGTGAGTCCAACAACACACATGGGGGAGGAGCTTGTACACAAGGTCATAGATAAGGAGAAGAAGATGAAGAGAAGATCTCATTTGACTCAGAAACATCTGGATTCTCCAGTGAATATCCTGTGAACGGATGAGGAGCCTTTTGGAAAGTATGACTCTGGACCCAAACCAGAGCGGATTCAAAAAGACCAATCACAAATGTCGGTGGGAGTGTGATGGTGTGGGACTGCTTTGTCAAAACTGATTATTCAACACATTCTCATTCCCAAGTAAGGACGTGGTACCAGAAGCGGTACTGGACACGGACTGGTCCTTGGGACAAGTATCGGTACCCCAACCTGGTACAGGTACCCTAACCCAGTACCGGTTCGCGTCTAGGTTTGGGTTCCAGTCCTGGACTTGGACTGGTCCGCAGGATCTGTCCAGTACTTGTACCCTAACCCGGTATCGGTTTGGGTACCAGTCCTGGATGGGGACTGGTCCTCGGGACTCATCCAGTACTGGTACTCTAACCCAGTACCCGTACCCTAACCACGATCCAGTTCCGGTTTGTTTCTGGGTTTGGTTACCAATACTGAATGCAGACCAGTCCTCAGCACGTGTCCAGTACCGGTACCCTAACTCAGTACCAGTTCATGTTCAGGTTTGGGTACCGATACTGCGTTTGGGTACCAGTGCGCTCTGCCTCCCGGTACTGGACCGGTTCTGGTTCCCGGCCCGAAGCTTAGGGTCCCATGATTTAACAGGAACATCCAGCGAGTCAAAAAACGAGTTTGGAAAACCCAAATCATCCAAAAGTGACGCAGAGTGATGCTGAACCGAACGTCGATTTGGGAGTGAGAATGTGTTGGATTATTCCTATCAAAATAAAAGCATACTCAGGCTGAGAACCCAGAAGAAAAATGCAAACAGTGCCACCTCTGAATGGATCAGTCTGAAAGTTCTGGAGAATTCTAATCAAAGTCTGGACTCAGATCTGCCTGATTTGGTAAATTTGGTGGTTTTCCTTGTTCTTCCTGATCTTTATCCACACTGTCTAATATGTAACATGAATCAAAAGTGGTCGTTTCTTCTCAGAGCTCGGGCTCTCCTGAAGGATTCTTCCTGAAGTTCTCAAAGCTCAGTCCAAGGACACGCCCGTGAGTGTTCCCTCCCGAGATCTCAGGTTTATCCTGGGCTTTCACACCCCCCCACGGTCCTCTGCAACTCCTCCGCCTTAAGACGGGGGGCTAAGTCGGGGGCTAAGCCACAAACCGGGCTCTGGGGAGGGCGGATCGTCCAAATGCCACCTCTCCTGGCAGGTGGAGGCCGATTGTGCCGCAGCAGAATTCCCTATTAGACACAGAGATGAGGGCCGGATTTTCCGGACCGGGACGGGAAAGCTGTTTTGGTCAATCCTCCTTTTTACGGTGTCTGTATCTGCCCCCCCCCTCTGATCCTTGAGCTTCACACCTCCACCTGTTCTGCTGCTCTTTGACAAGCTGGGATTTGCTCCTTTGTCTTTGGAGAGAAGGGCAGAGCGAGGATTGAAAGTTTGTGCCGGAAAGTTTTTGGAGGGCGTTTCTGGATTATGTTCACGAGGCACAAGCTGCTCACAGTGTGAAGATGGCAAGTTGTCAATGAGATCTATTTCCATGACGATTATTTTTATACTCCAACAATCAGGGAGCCGACAGCACAGGAGGAAAAGAGGAAGGGGAAAAAAATTCCCGCTTCCAATCCGAGACGCAACATTTCAGCAGCAGATACCGGCAAAGCCATGAGGGAGAACACAATGACAAGATGGAAAGCTCCTTTTCCGGCGCCGCTGAGTGTCCTGTTGAGTTGTCAAGTGTATCTGCCGCACACCTCTCCTGATCGCATGCTCTCCACTGCTCAGTGTTGCGGTAAATCCAACATCTGATGGCGTTCTGGAATCAAAGCATGTTGGACAGGTGAGATGCTGCAGCGAGCATCACTCCTCAGAAGTGCGTTAGCGCCGCGTCACCCCTCCCCATCTGCAGCCTCTCCGAGCTGTGTGTGCGTTTGTGTGTCTTCTGACACTCTGAGTGTCCAAGAAACTCTGGAACGAGAGGAAATAAAAGAACATTTGTGCGGTCTGTCGGCAGATTTGGGATTCGGCGCCGCTCCTTGACTTTGGCAGATCCGGCCACGGTCTGCCGGCGGCGTCAGCGGCACTCGGGCCGGTCCGGTTCGAACCCTGGTCAGGTGCAGGCCTGGCTCCGGGAGTCTGGCGGGCTCAGTGGGCTGCTGGAGGGCTTCCTGGCCGACAGAAGGGCTCCGCCGCGGAGCGGGGCGGCAGCCAGGCATCTTGATGATTTTTTTTTTCTCGGGGTGCATCACCATCCCTCTCGCCATCACCAAGGCCGTGCCACTCTCCTCCGAGGCGAGAGGGCCGCGATTAAAACCGGCTTTTCAGAGCCGTCATCCGCGGCGGCGGATCCTAAACGTGTGAATGTTTAGTCAGCATCCACACTGTAGTGATTCTCCTGCTCCTGTCTGTACGTTTATCAGCTCATAAAAACTCAATCACACTTTCAGAGATTTCTACAACCTTGATATCAAAACAATCAGAACCTTACTGCTTTTATTTTTGGTATTTATAAACTTTATAGTTTTTGAAATATTGAGCAAAATATGCTCCATAGGAGATGAATGAGAAAGTCTTCAAATTTCATAGTTTTAAGTAGATTAGCAGCAATCCTTTAAATATATTCATGGTTATGTTTTCATGTATTATTATTTTGTTTACATTTATTATTATCTTTTATTAGCTCATATTTTAGCAACATGCTAACTTTTTTACTAATTTGTTATGTACTGAAGGTTTTTATGAGCTAATTTAGAGTTTAGTTTCTATTTTAGCAACATGCTAACATTTTTGACTCATTTAGTTACTGATTAATTTTAAGCGATTTTTGAGTTTAGGTAGTATTTAAGCAAGGAGCTAGCATTTTTGGCTAATTTGGCATCTGCTAAAGTTTTTCTATGCTAAGTTGGAGTGTAGCTCATATTTTAGCAACTTGCTAACATTTTCAGCTAACTTGTTGCCTATTAAAGTTTTTACAGTCAAATTTAGAGTTCAGTTTGTGTTTTAGCAACATGCTAACGTTTTTGACAAATGTAGTTTACTGAGGAGTTTTAGGCTATTTTGGGCTTTAGCTAGTATTAAAGAAACAAGCTAGCTTTTTTGGCTAATTAGGCATTTACTAAGATTTTTCATGCTAATTTAAAATTGGCATTTTTTAGGGATTTTTAAGCAATTTTACTACAAATGTTTCAGGAATTTAGGTCAACTTCCGAACTCTTTCATCGTTCTTTAATGGCATTTCCAGCAAAACGCTTCGTTATCTTCAGCGACTCCTTTTAGTAAAAAGCATTCACTCTAGCATTATCGCAGGTAATGCTACTTTTCTGGTTTTATTGATGCATCCGCCGCTGAATGAAAGCGAGCGGTGAGTCTGCGGGCCGGACTCTCCCGTTTTGTTTTGCCGTGAATGATCGATGCATCCCTGTGAACGCCGTTCCACCAGCGGCTTCAAAATACCAGCGCCCAGCTGGTGACTTCTCTGCTGCTCATTCTCCACCTCATCACCCCCCCCCTCCCTGTTTGTTTCCCGTGGTGGAGGGAGGGGCCGGGGCCGTTTGGCCCAAATCCTGGGTATCACATATCTGGAATATCTGGGAAAAAATCCCTTTTTGGCCTTAAAAGGTCAGACATTAGTGCTGGTAAAAATTGATCTGTGGCTTTCTGAATTGCCGGGGCTCCTTTGTACGGGAAGATTCAGTGGGGGAAGCTTAACATCGCATTGTTTTGCTTTGACAACGCCGCCACGAGAGCCGTGCAGCTGTTCCCCGCGCTCACAATGGCAGATTAATTAACACAATCGTGCGGCGCTGGCTCGGGCTCAGCAGCCAGGTCTGCTCGGGGACAGATAGGTAAATCCTATACATGCCTTTCCAGGCGAGCGGCGAGCATCCTTGTGATGCTCTGCCATCCCCGGATGGTTGTGGCCGCGGACCGGTCAGCGGCGGCGGCGAGGCCGACTTTGAGCGGGAGGATCTGTTGCTAATTGCACTGATGTTGCGGCTGTCACCGGAGCGTAAATTATTTAAATGGATGCAGAGGAGTCGGGACGTTTCTGCGGCAGAGGAAGACGTTTGTTTCTGCCGTTAGATGGAGCCGTTCTAATTAAGATTCCGCCGTCGACCCGTCTCTCCTACTTACCCGCACTTCCCTGACATTTTAAACTGTCTATTACGCCGCGCGGCGTGCAGGTGCAGCGCCGTGTAAATGGCAAGTCAGAGAATTATGTATCTTTTACATACAGTTATCTGTCAGGGAGGGGCTGCTTCTCCCTCTCCGCTGCTTTGATGTGAACACCTCCCCTTGATGCCGAACGTGACCGCCGTTTGTCAATATTTTACCCTTGGCCCGCCCCTGTTGATATAATGATCACTTAACAGTCGAGAGTAAGGCGAGGAGGAAATGAGGGCGTCGGCGGCGGAGAGGACAACAACGCAGAAGCAATTATGTTTCTTTCAGCCCGAGCATTCTCACGTTAATGAAATCCCTTATCGTTAGGGGGGGAGGAGGAAGGTGAGGGGGGGGGACAGGTGTACAAAATGTACCTTCTTCATTTATCTTATTCTCTGAAATGAACGGAAGGAGCGGGACAAGATAAAGCCGGGCAACAAGTGTGCCGGTTCCCCTCCCCACTGCTGCCACGGGATGGGGGGGTCACAACCAGAGGACCCCCCCATGCTAACATGTCCAGTCTTCTTCTACACCTTTCTGTTCCTTTAAACACAACGGAGAGGTTTTTATCTCCACCCCCCCAAGGCGAGCCATAAAATTAAATGTGAAATAATTTATAATGTGCTTTAAAGTGGACACAGAACAGGAGCTCCTACCTGAGGGACTCCAGACGGTTATCAATTCCTGGCTGCCCCGAACAGGTTCTGCAAGGATGGATGTCCTATCATCAGGATTTTTATTTTATCTCCTCATTTGGAGCCAAAGAAACAAGAAAGGATCAGAAGTCTCTATTTTAAAAGAAAAACACGACTTTGGATTCGTTTTGACAGAGAAACTGCACAACGTTGACACAGATCTG
This sequence comes from Oryzias melastigma, assembly GCF_002922805.2. Taxonomy (NCBI): domain Eukaryota; kingdom Metazoa; phylum Chordata; class Actinopteri; order Beloniformes; family Adrianichthyidae; genus Oryzias; species Oryzias melastigma. The sequence goes on along the minus strand of NC_050514.1, from coordinate 33,952,773 downwards.
TGGAGAGGTTTTAGAAAATCATCTGGATTTGATTCTGAACCTGAAAGTGTTTGTTACCTAGAGATGAACTTAATGGACGATCCACTTTAAACTTTCTCTGCCACCTTTACCTGGCAGACGGTTCTAAACGTCTTCATGATAACATCCAATGAACAATCTGAAATATTGCCAATTTTGCACAACTGCACACCCCACTTTAAATAATATTTATTACAATGCTGCAATCATGTTGTATACTTCTCCTTTTGCCCTACCTCTGTACAGTTTCAAATTATTATTACTGTTAAATACGTTATATTTTTTACTTTATTCTACTTATTTATTTTATTCTTATTTTTAACTTCTCTATTATATTTTTTATTGTGCTGTGCATTGCTGCTGGTGGACTCCCCACAATTTAACTGTTCCTGACAGTTACAATAAAAGTCTTTGAATCTTTGAATCTTTGATCCTCTTCAGATTCTCGCTGCGTATGCTTTTTTGGAAAGTCCGTCTGCGTTCACACTGAAGTGAGTCGAAGAACCGGACCAGAGTTCTTTTGCAAGACAACAGAGACCCCGTTCTCAAGAGAACCAGAGTTCTCCTGTTTTGATCCAAACCAGAGTTCTGGTGTACGTTCACACCTGTGGAACGAAGAGAACCTGGATCAGAACAAACTTCAATCAGACCAGGACCAAACCTAGACCAGACCTAAACTGAACCATGATCAAACCTGCAAAGAATCTGAATTAAACCAGCACCAAATCTGGACCAAACTTGGATGGGACCATGATCTAATCAGTAATAAGTCTGGATCAGACCAGGACCAAATCTGGATCGGACAAGGACCAAATCTGGATCAGACAAGGACCAAATCTGGATCAGACAAGGACCAAATCTGGAAGGACAAGGCCCAAACCCAGATCAAAGCGAGACTGGAACATGATCAAACCGGTAACCATTCTGGATCAGACCAGGACCTAATCTGGACCAGAAAACATCAAATCTGGACCAGACAGGACCAATTATGGACCAGACCAGGACCAAATCTGGACCAAACCAGGGCCAAATCTGTTTCAACCCAATCTGAGCCCTGATCTTCCCTTAGTGATCCGATATGAATTGTGCAGAAAGCGATAGTTGTACTCGTCGACCTTTGTAGTAACAGAGATACTGAGACTGTTTAAGGATCTCAGCTGAACCACATGGTTCCAGAATCCACATAAACACACTGAACTGTAGGAACTAACGGATCCAGCTCTACTGCCGGTTCCCTGGTTTGGTGTGTAGACAAAAAAGAGCACCAGTTCTGGTCCAGTTTCTGAACGTTTTTGTGGTTTCCATCTCCTGGTTTCAAAGCAGAAGATAAAATGTTTTTGTTTGTTTCTAGACTGTGAGTCATCTGCGCTTTCTTCTTTGCGGTTTAGCTCAGCGACTTCATGCTGTAATGTGTGTCTTGTAGATTTTCTCTACATTGATTTAACTTAAACGACTTGTTTTTGTCAGAGGACTTGTTTTCCGGGTCACTTTCTAAAGGCTTTGGGTGTTTAAGAGTATTTTTTCCAATCAATGCCAAACATAGAAATGACTCTGGACGCCTCCTCACCATCATTACTCGCACCACAAACCCTCCTCCTCTTCATATTAAAGCCTCTGTTGATAAAGGAGTTTTTATCATTTTTCCTCTAATAAGGTTCAGACCATTAGGAACACAATTACCCCGCCCCCCCACATTCTGCCTGACCTTGGTTTCAACGCTGTCTTTGTAGTATTGGAGTCAGAATAATCAGGGAACATTGAAGCATCATCGCTGAGACCATCATCACCATCTCCATCCCAGATTCTCCTTAAGAGAAGTCCTGTTTGTGTTGATCCAAACTGAACGTCTACGTTCTGGACCGGTCAGTCGGCTTTTGGTTCGAGGGCAGATTCAGAGCGGTACAGATAATTTAGGATGGACGGAACAATCTTTGGGCTGCTAACGTCTTTGTAAATACCTGCGGAAGCTAAAGATGTACCCCAGAAACTGGTCTGATATCTCGTCAACTTGACTTATTATTGTTATTAATACATTTATTATGAAATATAATTAACGCGCAATGATTAATGAGACGGATGAACCTGTTTGGAGACCATGAATGTTAAATATATCAAAGAATTCCCTTTTTTTGGGAAGTTTTTGTCTTTTTTTTCTTTAAGGCACATTTGAAAACCTGAATGTAGCAACTTTGAGAGGTAGACGGCGCCCTGTCAACGATTTTGGTTGGGTTATTGTTAATCTGCTAACACGGCTAACGTATAGCGTAGCGTAGTCACAGCATCGTTTGTCTTAGTGGTATCAGTCAGTTTTCTGTGTGAGTTTTTTGACCCCTCTCCTGGGGGAGAGGTGAGCTGCAGACACAGCAGCACTCTGGAACCATTTGGTGGTTTAACCCCCACAATCCAGCCTTTTAATGCTGAGTGTCAAGCAGGAAGTCTTTGGTCTGACTCGGCCGGGACTTGAACTCACGACCCTCCAGTCTCAGGACGGACACTCTACCAGTAGGCCACAGAGCTGCTTTTATGCTAATAGGAGCTGGTTGATTACATAAATCCCTCAAACCTTACAGATTTCATGGGAATCACATTCATTTAGTAAATGGTTGAAGACCTACGATAGAACAGAACGTCAACGTTGGAGCTAACGGGTCAAACGGGTCATTTCCTGTTTGAGTCTGAAGGTTAACAGCAGACGATCTTCATTGATGTTTTTGTCCTGCAGCTCGTCTGCAGACGTCTCTCCGTTTGAATCTTCGTCCACCTGAAGCTCCGTCGTCTTGATGCTAGAGGTTTGTGACTCGAGCGCCGGCTCTGGGCGGCGGCGCTCTCGGCTGCTTTCCGTCACTCCGCCTATCTGATTGAAAACAGATCTGGGGCACCGGGGGGGGGGCTGGGGTTGCCTTAGCTCGTTGGATTTAATGACCAATTTCCTCTGCTGCCTCACGCCACGAGCAGTTAAACGACAGTCAAGGTGCCCAGAGGTCTTCCACGGCGGGACGGGGGGGTCGCGCCGACAGAGTCATTGACAGCGACATCGCCCGGCGACCAGCCCGCAAATCAAAGCCTATTTTCTCAGCAGGAAGTTAACTAGTCTCCAGTCAGACTTCCAGTCACTCCTGCCTGACTTTGTCCTCAAGTGTTGGAACTGGCCTCCGCTGAGAGCTGGCGTGACGCGCCGCGGTCGCCGAGCGGCACGTTTGATATGCTAATACCTCCGGAGTTTGGATAGATTAGGCTGATTTTGACCTGAGACGACCTCAAAGCAGCGACGGGGGGGTGGGGGGGGTCTTTGTTTGGAGCAGTAATGATCAGTCTGCAACAAGCGCTCTTGACCTTCCTCACAAGCACGGCGGCGGCGCTCCACGCCTGCAGGAGGAACCCAAAACAAGCCTTCCAAATTTCCAACAAAAAAAACTTCTCCACTCTGCTATCAAGCTAATGATCAATTATTAATACCCACAATCCTCAGCCTTGATGCTTGGATGTAGAGAAGCAGGCAATTATGTGGCGCTGTGTCTTTGGGGTTTTGGCCGCCTCCGTCTCCGGCCCGGCTCCTCCTCTCCGCCCTGCGTTCAGCTCTCCTATAAATACTCCACCGCTGGTTCTGACTGGGCCTCTCGCTGCAGATATCCCCATCCAGATTAATTTGCAATTAGTCTTGAGTTGTTGAGCCTCTGAAAGATAAAGGACTCCCATTCTTTTCAGCCCCCAACTCTGACGATCACTTAACAAGAGCAAACGGCGGCGTGATAAAAATAGCTTTTTAGCCCGGACGTATTTGTTTGGCGACAAATGCCATATGTCTGAAAGGCTGTGGAGGAGCGGCAGCGCAGAATAAATGAGCTGGATGCTCGGGAAAAAACTGTCATTGTGTTTTATACTGGGGGGGCAGAACAATGCATGCGTGTGAAAACACGAGGACGGAGGGTTCAAAGTCGTAGTTTTGTGGGTGAAATGGCTTTTATTTTGTAGGAGGATAGGCAACGTGGGGGGGGGGGCAGATCTATTAATAGTTGAGTCATCAGTGCCTCAATGTTCCGAAATGGCAAATTGTTAGATCCCCAATGGTGATTATTACTTGCTGTCAATGACCTTCATAACAAATTAAAATTATGCGACTGGGACAGAGCGTGCTCTTTATTAGGCGTCATGCACGGGATTGTGCTACTTTGTGCATGCACATGTGTGTGTGTGTGTTTGCCACACTGAGGACATTTCACCCCCCCACTCTGAAAGTTTCCCTCACTGTTATCGCCTCACTGCCGACCCGATCTGAGCCGGGCTTTTACTCTGAAACCCCCTGAAGTCTGATGGTGACATGACCGGAACAGGACACCATCATTCCTCCACCACCGTGCTTCACACCTGATGAAGTCTGATTGGGTGAATCCTTCAAAGCACTCACACTGTAGTGGTTCTCCTGCTCCTTTCTGTACGATTTCAGCTTGTAAACTCAACCGCACTTTCACTGATTTCAGTATCAAAACGTTCGTCTCGTTCAGGACGTTTCTGCTTGTACTTTGGGGATTCATGAGCTTTTTAGTTTTTTAGTTTTGCTGAAATATTAAGCAATTTTTCAAATTCTTCAAAAACTTTGTGCACTTTGAAACCACTATTTTCTGTATTTTTTAAATATTTTGGCAATGAGCTGTTATATTAGCATTATGCTAGCTCATTTTGGTAATTGGCATCTACTGAAGTTTTTTATGCTAATTTGATCGAATATTTTGACAATATCCTGAAGTTTTTTGGCTAATTTGTTATCTATAAGACTGTTAGGCTACTTTTGCGTTTAGCTAGGAACATGCTAACGTTTTTGGCTTATTTGTTATCCATTGAAGTTTGTTAGCTACTTTTGAGTTTAGCTTATATTTTATGCTAAAGTTTTTGAGTAATTTTACTGAGGAATTTTAGGCTATTTTGGCGTTGAGCTAGTACTTTTGTCATGGTGCCTCTGTCAGTCTCCTCCCCCTCTCCACTCTCCCC
>NC_050514.1:33944883-33947689 GCF_002922805.2 Oryzias melastigma | reverse complement strand
AAGTTTTTTGGCTAATTTGTTATCTATAAGACTGTTAGGCTACTTTTGAGTTTAGCTAGGAACATGCTATCGTTTTTGGCTTATTTGTTATCCATTGAAGTTTGTTAGCTACTTTTGAGTTTAGCTTATATTTTATGCTGAGTAATTTTACTGAGGAATTTTAGGCTATTTTGGCGTTGAGCTAGTACTTTAGCAATGTGTTTTTTATACTAATTTTATTTTATATTTTAGCAACAGGCTAAAGTTTTTTAGCTAATTTGTTATCTACTGAGATTGTAAGGCTACTTTTTGAGTTTAGCTAGCAAGAGGCTAACATTTTTGGCTAATTTGTTATCCATTGAAGCTTGTTAGCTACTTTTGAGCTTAGCTTATATTTTAGCAACAGGCTAAATGTTTTTTTACTAATTTTACTGAGGATTGTTGATTTTGGCCAAAAACAACATTGTTATATTTAAAAGTGGGAACAATTTTGGAATATAAAAATATGTGGTTGGAGTGGGAATTTAAAGATCAAAACAATTTAAAAAGTAAAATAAATAGCACAAAAAGTATTAGGCAAAATTCCAGAAGCCAAAACACAATTAGGAAATAAAAAAACGAAGCGTTTTGCTAAATAAAAGCCATTTTTAGCTAATTTGGCAGCTAACTGGGTTTTTTGGGCTAATTCAGAGTTAAGCTAGTAGTTTTAGCAGCGTGTTAGCTTATTTGGCTAATTTGGCAACTACTGAGGTTTTTTTAGCTAATTTGAAGTCAAGCTAATATTTTAGCAGCGTGTTAGCATTTTCTGCTAATTTCTCATCTATTGAGGTTTTCTGAGCTAATTCTGTGTTAAGATAGTATTTTAGCAACATGCTAATTTGGCATGTGCTATGGCTTTTAAGGCTAATTCTGTAAGCTAGTATATTAGCAATGTGCTCACATTTTTTTTAGCTAATATTACATCTAGTGAGGTTTTGAGCAAATTCAAAGTTCATACCTTTTTCTGTATTTTTATTTTTCAAGAAATTCTTTAACATCTTTGTGCACATTCTGTAAAGTCATTTAGCAAGTTTAGTATCATGCAACTAGCTTTAGCATTTTCAGCAAACCGCTTCAGCAATTACAGTAAATGTCTTCAGCAAACGTTTAAGTATATTTAGCAGAAAGCATTGACGCTAGCATCATCACACGAGTTTGTTTAACTTCTTTTGATCGTTTTGGGCCACCGTACACAGGAACTGGACGTAAAATCTCAGTTGCTCAACTTCAAGTCACCTGGATGACCTCAACCTTGAACCACCTGAAAACCAGAACCCCCCCACACAAACACACATGTCGTGACCCTGCACCCCCCTGGAGAAGAGCCTGTTAAAAGTCTCCGTCCTGGCGGTAATGTATGTCTCTAAGTGTATGCTGGCGAGCTATCGATCAGCCCGGCTACATTCCTCACCGGATAATTACTCCACCTTAATATGCATCCTTAATGAGGCTTAATTGATTCATTCTCATTGATGGAGAATAACGCGGCTAATGGCTGCGGCGTGCGTGGACGCCGTACAGCGCCGGGCTCTGACCACTGCCAGATGGATTGAAGGTGGGACGGGAGTGCAGCGGCGGCGGAGTCTGATGATTGGCCTATTGTGCCCGCTGTTGATTTAGCGTGCTCGGGAATGAATAGGAAATCAATGGCGGCTCGGGGAGGAGCTCTGCTTTATTCAGTGTTAAAGAGACAGTGTCATACCCCCCCCGATCCGCTCAGATCCAGCAGCATCCTCGTCAGCGCGGCAGCAGCCTAGTCATGCTTCACTAATGGTAACCACAGCACTTCCTGCCAGCACAGACTGAGAGGGGACGTGATGAATAGACACCCCCATTATTACGGCATTACACACACACGACACCGTCCCGGCAGACTCCCACCTCTGTCCCCCATCTGTCTGCCGTGCACGTGCGCGTGCCCGAGGACTCGCCGTAAACTTAGTGAGACATCAGTGCCCCCCGTGCACCCGCCGGAGTCTTTCTCCAATGCTCTCTGAAGCCTGAAACAGACTTGAGTATGGAGGGGGGGTGAACAAAGGTGGGCCGGTGCCAGGGAGGAACTTATGCCCCCCCCTCCGCCGTCTGTCACGCTCGCCTCCTCCAGGTTCCTCCAACTTTCCCATTCACAAAAACGGAGGTGGGGGCTCCTCTCCTCCACTTCTGCGACTCCCCTCTTAGCGCCGGCGTTCGCTAATAAATATAAATGTTTGTGATTAGCATCTCTGCAGCACAGGTGCATGTTTGTTGCGAGGGGAGGCTTGTTCATTAATTTTCAGCCATGAAAAGTGCAGCGCGCCATGAACGCGAGTCCAAATCGCACACGCTGATAAATGAACGCACAGATTGTTAATGTACCATTGTAGGGCGGGAAAAAAAAGACGGGGGAAGCAGGAGGGCCTGCTGCCAAAAACACACAAACCCATTCAGGTCCGCGCTCCGATTCGGTCAAACCGGACTATTAGCAGAACCAGCAGCAACCCGTTTCTTCAGCACAGATAATCTAAGCCACAAACGATCCTCAATCTGCTGGTTTGGAGATACGGTCGGAACCGCCGCGTTCGCCGCACAACAGAGGACGACTGGCGTGGAGCAAACAAAGGGGATAAATAAAATCTGCCCAAATAAAAACAGAAAAAACACCAAGTGGGGGGGGTTGTTTTTCAGGAGCTGGGAAAATGTTTTATTAGGCGCCGAACACCTGCCTTAAAATGTCGTTTCAACATCTCCCGAATGCCATTTTGCTTAATTGACTTGGAAATGGCCCAAATGTATTGCCGAATGTGGTCTA
>NC_050514.1:33939714-33944660 GCF_002922805.2 Oryzias melastigma | reverse complement strand
TCATGAGGCCAAATAACTTTAATCTGAAATTTCATTTAGTGGTCCTTGTCAGGTGGTAAAAGGGGGGGGCGGTGGGGGGGTATAATGCAGTGGTGTTTAATGATAATTGGTGTTTGGTTAATAAATTCTGCGAGTTCAGATTACGTTCTAGCCCAGGCTGGAGTGCTAGCATCAGCAGTGTAACTAAACCTCAAATTGATTAACTCGCATGAAGCAGACGCTCACAAAGATGGCACCGGTCCAAATCAAAAAAAGAATGGGGGGGGGCACAGGCGAGCATCAGGCCGGATGGTGTTGTGTTACTCTGGCGTAAGGAAATCAAGTCCCCCCGGGCGCATTTTTAAAAGCCTAATGCCTTTCAAATGATGTCATCACAGCCCCCCCCTTATTTTTTCTCAATCTCTCTTAATATACACCCCCACTTTTTAACCCATCTGGCTGCAGCATCACGTGATGCATTATTAGAGCGGCGCCTTGTGATGCTTTTTGTTTTTGTGTGACCTTCTGTGGTTTTCCCTCCTTAAAGTGAAATCACGGAGCGCGACCCGCAGAACCGGCGTGCTGCTTTCATTCCTGCGAGCACGAGGCGCGTGCACGTGCAGGTCCATATCAATTTATATATTTGTCAGTCAGCGGGAGCGTTGGGGGGGTTGGATCCCCGCGGTCGATGCCAGAGTGAGGTGTCTCTTCTTGGACACACATTCTGAGCAGCACAGTGGAGCGCGCACGAGCGTGCACGAGCGAGTGTGAGTGCAGCAGACAGCCGGCGGAGTGACTGATACTCAGCCTGCCTCCCAGATGGCCTGCTCAACTCTGCTCCAATCTGATCTGGGAGCCTTTGTTCTGGCATGTTCCATTACGCCGGCGTGACACCAGTAAAGGCAGAGGGGAGAGGAGCTGGTCTCAGATCAGATACAGCTGAATTATACATGTTTTCTTCTTACCCCCCCTCCTCGGTGACACTCTTGTACTTGCACATTCGCAGCTCTGCGTTTGTCATGTTTTTTTTTTTTTTTCCTCGCGCTGAAGCGAAGAGGACGGGAAAAAAAAAGCGGCGTTTGCCAGAAGAGGGTTGATGGTTAACCCTTTAGCCTCAGAATGTTTCTGCTAATCTTGACTATGAAAGGGTCAGAGAATGTCCCACAAATGTGTCCTTTTGCCCCTTTTTCCATTTTCATAATCTACCATCATTTTACTATTATTTCTATTTCATAATAGTGTTGTAACAATTTATATTGTAAAAAACACAAATTCAAAATCTGATTTTTAAACTTTTCAAGTGAAAAAAACAGTTCTAATGTGCATGAACAACATGTTTTGTTTGTTAAAAGTTTATATTTGTCCAGGATCAAACTATTTACAACAGAATATTTTGTATTTTCTCAAAAAAGTGTATAAATGTCAAACATCTACACGCGTTTTTGTATCCTTTTGCCCTTTTTCCAGAAGACATTTAACTTTCAATATATATCATCATTTTACAGTTTATTCTATTTCATAATAGTTTTGGACCAATTTAAAATGTAAAAAAACACAAAATCAAAAAGTGATTTTTAGAGTTCAGTGAGAAAAACGGTTCTAATGTACACGAACAACAGATTCTGTTTGTTAAAAGTTTAAATTTGTCCAAAGCTGTTTGCAACAAATGTTTTGTATGTTTCTCTCTAAATGTGTAAAAACAGAGCATAAAATGTCAAATATCTCCAGGCGTTTTTGGTCACTCAGGTTAGTTCTCTCTCCTTGGTGATGCTGCCGGTGAGAGTCTCGCGTCTCAGACTTCCAGGGAGTCTCTTGGTGCAGAGTTTGCAGCATCAGAGGGAGAACATTTCCCCTGCTGATGGTTTCCTGCATTTAAAGGTGATTTGACACCTGGATGAACCTCAGTGGATGAGGGTCTCCATCATCAGGTTCAGCATCTTTGTTGAGCAGCTTTGGTCTCTGGTCCTCCAGCATCATCAGCTCACAGGAAACAAAGGAGAATTGTTTTCATTTATTTCCTGAACAGACGTAAACATATGCTTATTTTATGAGATTACTTATAATTTATGAGTATAAAATAATCTAACTTACATTTGAACGACATTTCTCTCACACACTGTTAGTTTCAGACTAAAATCTATTTAGCAAGTGATTGATTTCTTTAGAAAAACAACCCGCAAATGCAGCTCCACAAACGTTACCTTTTCTCTCCAAAAATGACTCCTTCCGTTGGTCCTTCGGTCTCAAGTCTTCTCTGAGCCTCCATGAAGGTTGTATTTCCCACGACGGTCGTCTTTCAGACATTTCTCTTATTGTTTTCTCCGTTATCCAAACTTGTTTCGACCGCTCCGTCTGTCTTACCGGTAAACGCAGAAGCTCCTCGCGGGCCTCCGGGTGAGATTACCGTAATATTGACAAGAAAGCGCAACGTCTGAGCTTTCAGAAACTGTTGGAATTTTTCACACAAACCGTTACGGTCATTCAAAGAGCGCTTGTGCAAATGTGTCTGCGGTTTAAACCGGGTTCACGCCGGTTCCGAACGTTTTCTGCGTTGTCACCAGCAGCAATCCCTCCAACATTTGCATAAAAAGCTGCTCCAAATCAATACTCAGAGGACAGTTACAGCTGGGTGTCAACAGGCAATCAGCCCCCCCCCCCCTCCGGCCCGGCCCGGCGTGAACGGCGGCGCCTTAATATACAGCGTGACCTTCAAAATGTCATAAATGTGTTGTGCAATAAAGTGTCAATATTTGCGGTTATATGGAGCAGGATGACTTTTACAGTAATTGGAGCGGCCGCGTTAAAGCTCCGGATCAGCCGGCTGATTAAAGGCGCGCACGCCGGACACTCCAAGACGTGCACGTGAAGAGTGAGGGGAAGTTTTCCTCGAAACGCTTGAGTGTGTGTGTGAAACGTGTGAGGCCCATTCATTATTGAAGGGGAGTTTATGCCAGGAGAGCGCGCTCACCTCCTCTCAGTGGAGAGTCCTCCTCTTACAGGAGCACCATTAACCCCGACACACAAGGACGGGTGTGCGTACGTGCGCGCGTGTGTGCGTGTGTGTGTGTGTGTGTGTGTGTCCTGCGTCTAAGCTGTGTTTTGGATTTTTTTAATTTCAGCCCCATCTGGGGTGGGCAGGTGGGCCACTGTCTGCTACACGACGCCGGGAATCCCTGCCAAAAAGGGATCTGTACAGTAGACCCCTGGAAATATGTTTATGAGCGGGCGAGCACGGCGGCAGTATGGTGCGGTCCTGGACCCACTGCTGGGGGAGTTGTATCTGCCTTTATTTAATTATTTCCTGCTGGCTTTGGAAGCAAGATGCAAAAACACAGTTTCTAGATGATGCAAAAACAGGAAATATTCGATGTTTGCTCAAATTATTTACAAAAATTTACCATTTTTTTCATTAAAACATTTAGCATAATTCTATTTTTTCATGAAATGGGGATGGAGGAACTAACCGTGGAGGAAAAGAGAAATAAAAGATTCATAAATGTTACTTTTATCATCAAATGAAGTTTACTATTCAGAATTATGTCAAATTACAACCAACAGTGTCTCCAAATCAATGGAAACTTGAAGTCCTTCAGTTCATTGCAAACAAAGACCAACTGTTCTGACGGAGAAGCTTTTATCCATCAACCATTTCATTCTGTGGGTCTCAGGGGTCACCGATGACAATCCCAACTTCACCGGAGCAAAAACTGGATAAAGACAGGGTATAGACTCAGTAAAGACCAGATAAAGGTGGAGTAAAAAAGGACCAAATATGGTCAAAAACACTGTAAAGACGGAGTAAAGATGTGGCAAATACGGGCAACGACGCGGTAAAGATTTGGAAAAGATTCGGTAAAGATTTGGCAAAGATTTGGTAAAGACGCTGCAAAGATTCGGTAAAGACGCGGTAAAGATTCGGTAAAGACGCTGCAAAGATTCGGCAAAGACGCAGCAAAGATTCGGTAAAGGTGGAGGCACAGAAAAAACATTTGGTAAAGACACTCTAAAGACATGGTATAGACCCAATAGTGATCCGGTAAAGTTGTTATAAAAGTATAGTACAGGCGTGGTAAAGACACAGTAAGACATGGTAAAACCGGGTAAAGATGGGGTAAAAATGCTGTAAAGATGCGGTGAAGACGTAGTAAGACATGGTATAGACCCAAATAGGAGGCAATAAGGATTCGGTATGCTGTGGATACGGTAAAGATGCATTAAAAAGACGGGGTAGAAACAGGGTTAACAAAGCTTTAAAGATGTGGTAAACACGTGGCAAAGATTCAGCAAAGATGTGCTAAAGATCGACAAAGATTCGGTAAAGATGCAGTAAAGATGCAGTAAAGATGGGTAGAGATAGGATAAAGATGCGGTAAGGATAGGTAGAGATAGGATAAAGATGCGGTAAAGATAGGTAGAGATAGGATAAAGATGCGGTAAGGATACGGCCAAGACTCCCAGAGAGTCCAGAGAAACTCCTTCACAGTAAGAACAGGTGAACTCTGCGCAGACCCAACCAGGATTTGAACCAGAGTCCCGTTTGGTTTGAGGTCACGGTGGTGACCTACCGCACCACGCCGCGGCTCGGGTCAGAAACCACACAGACTGTTGGGAGTTTGAGAGTCTGATGATCTGATATTAGAGACCAAAGAAATTCAGTAAAGAAAACTATTTACAGCAGGAAAACAGACCAGAACCGTCCTCAGCAGAACCCCAGATCTCCTTCCCCTGGAGTGGGAGGAGCTACGATGATGAGGGTGTGTTCTGATTCATTCGTCTCTGTTGTGGGAGGGGCTAAAACTTAGTCTTTTATTTAAAACTGATATTTGAAAACACTTGTGTTTCTGCATGAGCTCCATTGTGGTTTCTGCGCCCACAGCTGCCTTTAAATTCTTAATTCTCCGTTTCCCACAGTGGGGGAGGGGAGGGGGGGCTTTGAGGAAGAGGTTATGGAACACCCCCCCCCCCCC
>NC_050514.1:33898007-33939665 GCF_002922805.2 Oryzias melastigma | reverse complement strand
GTCGACAGTTACAGTCATTTTTTGTGATAAACAGCCTTCAGCCTGATGGAGACGTTGGGGGGGGGGTGCTGACTGGAGTCTTTCCATTCTGTAAACCTTATTTGACTCTGTGAGGGGGGGGGGCAGGAACAGAATAGGTTTAAAAAAAGCTCAATTTAGACGCGTTTTCTTTCCTTTCTCTGCACACAAATGCAGAATCAGTCGACAGATTAGGAAATAAAACCAGTTCTGCTCCAGATTATATGCTCCCTCGCCGAAACGGCGCCCGCATTCTGCAGCAGTAAAGAATAGAGAAGTGAAGTCAAAGAAACAAAGGCGGTGTGTGTAGGCCGCTCGCCACGACCGGCCGGAGCTGGTGGCCGCACGTCCATGTTTGTGTCATCCTGCTGAAGGCCCTGATCCACGGCGTTGAACCACGGCGTTGTATCACGCCGTTGAACTACAGTATTGTATCACAGTGTTGGACAGCGGCGTTGAAACAAGGCGTTGTATCACGGCGAGGTGTTCCGAACTCAACCTGACAACCTGGGATGACGCCGCTGTCAGCGCGCTCCCGGGTCGTCGTCACTCATCCTCAGATCTGCGCCGATAGCAGCCGGCTGTTGCGCCGCCGTCAGTGTTTGTGCTGAGGAAGTGGGGGGCGGGGTCAGGACGGTTATCACCTCATCATATCTCTGACAGCTACCTGTCAAAATCAGGTCGCAGGAAGCGGCGGCGGGATCTCCTGCGATGCTGACACAGCCCGATTCTCCCGTCCTTTCTTCTGCTGTCTGCGGGGGCTTTGTTCCTTTTCTCCTGCGTGTGCTTAACAGGAGCGCGATGGCGTTAACGGGGGGGGGGGGTCTTCTGAACTGTCAGCAGTCTGTCAGCGTGAACTTCTGCTCGTGCACGCCGTCTGATGAGAGCGGCGCACAGGAGCCGCTCTGTGAGGTTTGAAGTGGCACTCAGCTCTGTCTCTTTTTCAGATGCCGGGGAGGACGTGGTGAAGGCGGCGGGGAGCGTCCCGCCCCCCCCTGCACAGGTCCGAGAGCGCTCTCTGGGCACGTCCTCCAAGGACTGCCCCTACTGTGGCAAGTCCTTCCGCACCTCCCACCACCTGAAGGTCCACCTGCGGATACACACAGGTGAGTCTGCCCCCCCTCCCCCTCTAACCTCCCCATGAAGGCGCCATAAAACTCCCATAATGCTCCTCTGCACTAATTGTCATCTTTGTCTCGTTATGGCCACCAAAAAGAGCCCCCGCCCCCCCGGATGGGAACACTTCCCCCAGAAATTGTAATAAATAAAAATGCTTCCTAACAAAGTCCCTCATTTAGGTGGGGGCTATTTAAGGGGGGGGGTCCTCATCTTTTCCTTTAGCTCTAATGAAGCCGCCACTCCGACCCGTGACATCACTCACCTGCTCCAATCAAAAAAAGTAAAAATCCTGATTTAAATGTGTGTGTGTGTGTGTGTGTGTGTGGGGGGGGGTTCATTAAGGCGTGGCCTCAGATGGGATGGGGGGCAGGAAAGAGGTTTAAAGGGCATCTATTGGTGAATATGTTACGGCACTTTATAATATGAGTCCCTAACATCTTTATTAACATATTAATAAACATTATTAATGTGTTAATAAAGCTAACACACTAATAATACACATTATTATCTTTGTTAGTAAGACATATATTAGTGAAATAAGACAAATAGGGTTTATTAACATACTTAGTCAGAATTATTGACATCTAAAGTGAGACTTTTATCTACAAAGGTCATATTAAAATCGGCTTAGACTCTTAACAAATGTTTGAATTGTTTGTGTCAACAGTGTTCTGCTGCACCTCGTCTAAAGTGTTCCCAACTTTTTAAAAGACAAAGAAAAACCTCCATTTTTCACTCAGGATCAAAGATTCCTCACATTTTTGGCTCATTTTTTACTCATTTTGATTTTTTCTTCATTTCAGTCATTTTTCTTATTGCTTTTAAAGTTTCCGTTTCAGTTCATTTTGGACACTATTTAGAACATTAAAGAACATCCGTAACAGACAACAAAAGAGCAACCAAGAAAATGAAAAAACAATCAGAATGTTGTGTTCAAAAGGGGAAGAAGGTAAAAGAAAACGTATTTAATTCCACCTTAAATTAAGTCTACCGCAGCCCTCCAACCCACTTTGGGACAATGAAGGAAATAAAAAAAACAGCATAAATGAAAAAAGAATCCTTATAAACGTTAATACCCATACATATTGTATACATATGTATATGCGCTAATATACATGTATATTTACATATATGCACAAATCTTTCTACGCACACAATAACCAATCATTTCTTTATGCTTGTATAGTCATTAAAGTTCCTCGTTTTGTGAATTTAAACTTTTATTAAATGTAAAAGCAACAAGTTTTGGAGAAAAAAAGCAAGAATTGTTGTTAAAATAAACATTATTTAGAGTTAATATTATTTATTATCTATAAACTCATGTATTTAAATAATGAATCACATTTTTAAAAAACATATTTATTATTTACAACATTATGAATGATTTACAAGGATTATATTTCCTAGAGCTGTTAAGGTGAATCATTTATCATCCCAGATTTTCTGTAGAAATGTGTCGCTGCGGCACAAACATCCAAACCAGTGTAGAACCAGAACCAGAACCATAGAGAACCTGGAGCGGATCACTTCTGCAGGTTTCATGGCAGGTAAGAACTAATTAACCTACAAACGTCTGGTGGGAGAATTATTGAGCGAGACAATAAGATCCTTACGCGGAGCTTACCTGGATCACCTGTCTGAGATTATCAAGGTTAGGAGTTCATTTGAGGAGGAAGACTCTCGCCGGACGTTTCTCTGAGGTGTTCCTGTCGCCGGATCCTTTCAGAACACCTGCTCTTCCTCACAACCGTTGAACGGCCGCCCGAGCGTCTCAACTGTTTTTATTTCTGGAGCCAACGTGGAGGAACTTTGTATCTGATTGGAGATTACCTTGATGCTAATGGATTAAAAACAAGAGTTTTTGCTGAATAAAAGTGAGCCCCAGACTCAGTTTTGCTTCCAGATCTCGTTTTACGGGAAGTGAAGGTTCTGGTACATATATGCTGAGTTTGTGTCAGACTCTGAGGACCTTCAGCTCTCTGGACGGCTGGAGCGTAATGTCGTCCTGAAACGTCCTCCATCTGTGAGAGGTTTCAGCAGAAAGATTTAGAAAGAATTCAAAATGGCGTTTTTAACATGTTCTTGTTGCACTTTTCTGATGATGGAGGATAAAGAAAATGAAGATTAAAATTACATTTCTTTATTCAGACTGTTGTGAATCATTATAGGTGAAAAAATGCTTTTTGGAAAAGACGTAGAAACTACAGTGGGTGGAGCCACATGCTCCATGCTCCGCCCCATTCCCATTCATCCACTTCCAGATAAATGGATCCATGAACGTCTTTGTTGTCCTGGTCTGAGCTGGAATCTGGATCAGAACTGGATAGAAATGATATTGATCACCATTTTTGTTGAATGATGATGCCAGATTGGGGACCGTGAGGGGCTGTAAGCTAGTGGGAGAGAGTGTAGACAGATGGATGATGGGAAGGGGGGTGGGGTTGATCCATACCAACGGTCTGAGGTGAACTCCTAAAAAACTCCTGCCGCACTGTAGAAACTATGTCCTAGAAAAGGACAGGTTTATGGATCCTAATAAAAGACCCCTGGGAACACTTTATCGGAATAGATCGAGAGATGATCGGAGAAATCTCTACAAGGAGGAATCTGTGTGATTGCAGCAGCTCTAAATACATGAATATAACAGAAATCTGGCACGTTCCCCTTTGTGTCCAAATCAAAAGTTGATTCAGTCACCATTTGTTGCGATACGGACGGCGCCATGTTGGAGCCAGACGTCAAGATTGACAAAGATTGTTAATATAATAGTTAAGCTTGTAAGCAGTTTATTATTATGGCCTTTGTAGACAATAGTCTGACTTTAGATGTTAATAATTCTTATTAAGTATATTAGTAAAGTTTATTTGGCTTATTTTTACTAATAAATGTCTTATTAACACCCTATAAACACGTTATTCATGTTGTTAATGTGTTAATAAAGATTATTTTAAGTGTTAACCAACCGCTATGACCAATCAGGAGTGAGCTTGTTGGAAGGCCACACCCCTAACATATAAAAGCAGGAAATCTGTCAATCAAACGTTTTGGACATAGGGACCAACAGGCTCCGCCTACTTTTATTGAGGCATCTGATTGGTCACTTAAAAATATAAGATCAAGAATGTTTATTCTGACCAATAGAATGACATGTTTATTTCTCTGAGTCACTTCCTGTTTGGAGGAGGAGGAGTCACTCAGTCCAGTTCTCTTATACAGTCAATGGTTTCAACACTCAAGTGGAGCGAGAAGCTTGATGCTTCCTCAAAATGTGGCCTGTAACTCCTCCCATAACCCGATGACAGCCGTTCAAGCATCCCGACTGCCCCCCCGGCGTCCGTCCCGGGTCGGACGGCGTGCAGCTTCCCTCCCTACCGCCGGCCCGGGCCGGCGTCGCGCTCTGCCAGATTAATGAGCGACTAACAGCCGCCTGAAAGGAATGAAGTGAATTTGAATTCCTCCAAAAGTTAAAGAGCTAATGTTACCGTATTAATTTCCTCTTGAACAGTGAGTGGGGAAATATCCATTAGCAAAATTAACCGCAGTTTTCTAGGTAGCTAACATTGTGCGACTGTGGCACTACAGTGTGGGGGCCAGAGCTAATGAACACGCTGCAGAGGGTGATATTTCATTATACAAATTAATGCTCACATTTTAATGGGAAAGTCACATAATGAATCTAGGCTTCAGTGACAGCAATTAGAGGCCCAGATTGTCCCCTTCTGGACAAGGCACTATTTAGCAGTAAGCAGCTGCGTGGAAAAAATAAAAAGGTCCTTGCTCTTGACAATAGCCACACATAACTTCAGGCGGAGCTGCTCAGCCAATCAGAGTCCCCGCTCACCTTTAAATGAGCGTGGGGGGGGCAGAGGCAGAGAAGAGGCATGACTCGCCCGTGTCACTTAACCTTAACCTAACCTTGTAATCAGGATGAATCAGGGGGGACCTGTGATCTCCCTCTCTATTCCTCTCCTCCGGGCCCCCCCTCCCTCCCTATCTGCCTCTGATGCCCCCCCCTCCTGTTAAAGGAGAATTTTTTTTTCTCGATTTTCAATCTCCACAATCCAATGTCTTTAATACTGTACGAGGGTAGATTTAATGCTGCTTTATAGAGAACACTTAATATGTAAAGTTCCCCTGTGCATACGGACCCCCCCACGCCCCCCACCTCTTTGGTAATTGAACAGTTTCTCCTGACGATATTACAAGCTTTTCTCTGGTTCAGTAATAGCTAAAGAGACCTCAGTGTGTGCTTTTAAACCCAGACGAACACACGAGGACCGAGCGTCCGACCACCAACTCGCCGGGAATCAAACAGTTCACGTCAAACCAGCTGTCCGTGACGGGCCCGCCCGGAACTAGCGGGAATCCCGGAGATGGACCTGTGATGCCCATAGAGCAGCAACGCTTCAGGTTCAAAGAGAAGAAGGAAACCAAAAACTGGTTCAGTTCTGGTTCTGAAGTAGAAGCGTTGCCGGTTCAGTGGAGACACTACAAGTCTCAGCCGGTGGATTCCCTTTGGTGGAGTGGGTCGTTGAAGCTCTGTTACACAGAGTGGAACTATTGACTGTATATGAGAACTGGACTGAGTGACCCCGCCCCCCTGGTGTTCCAAACAGGAAGTGATTCGAAGAATATCCCAGAGACTTCTATAGAGAAATAAACGGCTGTCAGTCATTCTATTGGTCAGAATAACCATATTATTCAGGTTATTCAAGTGACCAATCAGATGCCTCAATAAAAGTGGGTGGAGCTTGCTGGCCCCCACGCCCAAAGTACAAGGCATTTGATTGACAGATTTTGTGTAGCTTACGTCCAACGAACTCACTCCCGATTGGTCAAAACATTCTCATTCGTGAGTCGTCACATATCGACGACTCGTTAAGGACTCCTCTGCGCTTTTGAGGTTTCGGGTGTCCCCATCTTGTCATTTTTTGACATGCTGGCTGTTCCCATTAAATCAGGGATCGGGTTGTTTTGTCGGACTCAGACGAAACCTTGGGAAGCAGCCGGTACCAGAACCGTAGCCCCAGCCCGGTCTGCGTTCTGTACCAATGGATAAACTATGAAAAAAACTGCGACTTATACTCCAGAAAATACGGTACCATAAGGACGAGAAACTGTTTGCCTTTTTTCCTCATTGTTGTGCCGGTTCCATCTTTTCTTCAGACGTTGCTCGTCGTGTGTCTTCAGTTGCGTTTCTTTGCCCAGTTTTCCGTTTCACTTCTCATCTGTTGAGGTTTCACCTTTCCGAGGCTCAAGTGTGCAGACGAGTCCATCCGAGTGACACCAGCCAAAAGTTTCTGGGTCTATTTTTACCCGGCTGGTTGGTAATTTCCTGGGTTTTTGTGGCGGTGACGATCTGTCATGCGGCTGGGAGGTTGTGCTGTTTGCGCTGATATCAATTAAAAGTGGATTAACGGGTACATAATGACCTTTAGCAGTAAATTGTGTGTAATGTTGCAAGGCAGGATACAGTATATTCCCCAGATGTCACACCAGGCCCCTGACGTATGATGGAGCAGATGTCTTAGCCGGTCCAAATGGCTCTCCAAGACGCAAACACACATCTACACACAGGCTGGGGCTGACACGCATGCATAAACATGTGTTTGCACGCGCCAGCCAGCCAGCAGCGCGAGGAGATGCACAGGCTCGTCTGGTTATGTGCTGATGGAAAGCTGGCACCACGTGACGGTTTCCAGGTTAACATCACAGCGCGGCACGTGACGTATGCCGGCCGCATTCATCTTTATTTTCTCCCATGAACATTAACGACCTCTTATTGGGGGGAAAAAAATCTTATCAGTCTAATTTCTGTCTAATTTGGCTGGTAGAATATCATTTTGTCCAGTTAGAGGAATTGAGAATGATCATTTGCATCAGGGACGTTTCCTTATTAAATCAGCGCCGAGCCTCTGTTCGGCAGCTCGCAGGAGGAGCACTTATTGGGTTAAAAGCTCATCTCGTATGGTTTATTTTAAATATACTCTAAGCTTCACAGACACTCTTGTGTAAGAGAAAAGATATCAAATGGCCGTCTCTCCTCCCTCCGTCAGGGTTATCTGAATCTCTCCAGCATTTCCACCTTGGCTCTTCTTTTGTGCAGCCTCCCATTCTTCTCTGTGCTGTATCAATATTCTATTGAGTCTGTGTTTGTGGCCCTTTATTTGAGAACTCCGCAGTAGGTCTGCAGATCGCAGAGTCTTTTTCTGGAATGGTGCCCTCTAAATAATGATAAATTACTTGAGCAGTATGCCATTTGCTAATTATATCCATGATTTACTACACAGCCCGACTTAAATCATTCAAACCAGCCTTGCGTAACAATGCCTTTTTTCTGCAAAATGGTTTCCATGTGTATAATCTAAACATTTTATTGGCATTATTTCCCTTCTGTACCAATCCGCTTTTCCTTAAGTCATCCCTCCAACTCGGGGAACTTTTATATGTTTTAAAGAAAATCAAGCTTAGCGCACCCCCCCTCGCCCCACCCTCTCCCCCTCTCTCTGTTCATTGTTTAATGAATCCAAATCTGGCTCAGACTCTGAGCTTATTATAATTGCTTGCAGGATGTGTTCTATTTCAACATAAGTATCATTCCAATGGAAGATCCACTTCTGGCAGAATAAAGCTGCTGTTATACCGTCATCAAGAGCCTTCATGAATATGGATGTGAAGCATAAATAAACATGTGTAGATTCACTCATCTTTAACTGTAATATGAATCACTTTGATCTGACTTTCCTGTAGTGGATCGCATTGTTCTTTATCACACAGCTTTGCATGCAAAAAAAAAAAACAAAAGCATATGGTCCGCATGTGTTCCTGCGAAGAGCTCTGGAAATGTGGAGAAACCTTCGCCATTCTCGCACGCAGAGCCCGCCCCCTGCAGACGGGATCCGGGCTGTTTGGTCAACACGCTGTGTGGCGGCAAACTCCGCTCAGATCGACCACGAAAAATGACATTTGTCTGACAGCAGCCGATATCCTCTGCCTTCACTAATGACATGCATGTCTGTCTTAGCTTTGACCCACTTTTCATTGTTCGGGGAGGTTACATGACCCTGGGGTCCACGCGCCCCCGCTCCAATGAATAGTTCTGCTATCCGTTAATGTAAAAGCAGGTTAATTATAAAGATTATCCTGCTTATTTCCATACTTTTTTTTGGCACGTAAAAACTCTGAGTGATTTCAGCGATCTGTGTATCAAAAACGTTTTTTGTTTTGGCAAAATTAGACTTTTTTCCAGTTCTTTAGGTAAATTTGAAGTTGAGCTAAGTTTTAGCATAATGCTAGCTGTTTTGACAAAATTTGACTTTTCTTAAGTTCTTTCGCTAAATTTGGAGTTAAGCTAAAATTTTAGCTTAATGCTAGCTCTTGGCAAAACTTGATTTATTTTAGTTCTTTAGGTTAGCTTGGAGTTTAGTGAATATTTTACCACTATGCTTGCTGTTTTTGCAAAATTAGACTTTAAGGTCTTTAGGCAAAATTTAAGTCAAGCTAATATTTTAGCACTATGCTAGCCAAATTCTAATTTGGCATTTAGCTAATATTTTGGCAAGCTCACAGATTCAGCGTTTTAACCTTAAAGCTTCTTCATCTGTCAGCTCTGGCATCTTCAGCAGACACATTCAGCTCACAGCGTTCCCGTTTGTTTATCGCAGGTTATTCTATAAACCTAGTTATTCACTGTTGTCCTGGTCTCTGCTTCTCGCCCTCTCAGGAGAGAAACCCTACCGATGCCCTCATTGCGACTACGCCGGCACCCAGTCTGCCAGTCTGAAGTACCACCTGGAGCGCCACCACCGTGAACGCCAGAACGGCTCCACCACGTCAGGCACCGCCCACAACGCTTCCTCTGACCACAAGGACGACCACGGGAAGGCAGGGGGCGGGGTCTTTGCCCGGCCCGACGTCCTCCGGAACGTTTTCAAGGGCATGCCCCACGGCCTGGACTTCAGGGGAGGTCCGCTGCTGCCGCACCAGTGGGCGGGCATGATGTCATCACATGACCGGGACCGCCCCGAGCGCCGATTCGACGCCGAGAAGACCGCCGACG
Source organism: Oryzias melastigma (assembly GCF_002922805.2). NCBI lineage: Eukaryota > Metazoa > Chordata > Actinopteri > Beloniformes > Adrianichthyidae > Oryzias > Oryzias melastigma. The sequence continues at coordinate 33,930,469 of NC_050514.1, read as the reverse complement.
GCCCAATCATCGCCCCCGACAGTGCTCCCAGCTTCTCCGATCTGAGCCGGGCCTACCAAAGCATGATGGGAAACGGAGTCCACCTGCAAGGCTCTCTCCAGGCCTTCATGGACAGCTTCGTTCTCAGCTCCATGAAGAAGGATCTGAAGGACAGCCAGGGAGCGGCGCAGCTCCCGGCTCAGCGTTACCATAACAACGGCGAGCCCAAGGCCAAGCGAGCGACCCCCACCGACCCGGAGCGAGAAGACAAGGCCGACGCCAAGAGCGGCCCTGAGCCCGGGAAACCCGGCTCCCAGTACGAACCCCTGGACCTGTCGGTGTCGGTGCGGCCCGAGTTGGCCTCCGGGTCGCTCCCTGGATCCTCCGTCACCATCCATGATAACGTGGCGTGGCACGGCTGCCTCTTCTGCTCCTTCTCCACCTCCTCGCTGGAGCTCATGGCCCTCCACCTCCAGGCCAACCATCTCGGCAAAGCCCAGCTTCAGCGTCCCGACGCCGGTAAAGAGATTCAGCGGGAAGGCTCCCCCGCCACCTCGGCGGTCCACTCCTCCAAGACCTCGGCGCTGGTCCTAGATGGAGACGGGGAGAAGCCACAGGGCGCCTGGAGCAACCACCTGGACCAGCCCTACAACCCCTTCCAGAGCGACTTCTACAAGAGGTTCGGCGGCTTGTACGATGAGTCACCCCGAGCCAACCCGGGCCTGCAGGGGTACATCGGCCAGGCAGAGCCGGGTCTGGAGCAGCCGCCACCCACCTTCGGAGGGTCCTCTGTGGGCGGGGAGGAGCAGATCGGGGAGCGAGGGTCCTGTGGAGACGCTGAAGACGAGCAGACCGGATCAGACGAAGAGGCGGGAAAAGCTGAGGAGCACGGCGCCATTGGGACGCCCTCGGCCGTTCAGCCGCTACAGAACCACTCTGACGGGGAGGAAGAGGAGGCGGGGATGGATGAAGAAGAGGACGACAGAGATGACGAGGAGCAAATGGACGGAGAGAAAGAGGAGAGTCCGGCCAACGCAAAGCAGCTCCAGGACGACCCTTCCCTCCTCAGAGGTCGAGTCGGCCTGGCGTCCTCCTCCGCCATGCCGCCGCTGTCCCTCGCCCCCCAGACTCTGGAGAAGCCGTGGCAGGCGGGCCTGGGCCTGCTGTCCCCCGGAGGCCCTCCTGGACTCCTAAAGTCCGACCAGCACCTGGAGCAGCAGATGAACATGCTGTCCGTCCTCCGAGCGTACGGCAACGACAGCCTGCCGCCGTTCAACGGCCTGGGAGTCGGAGGCGGAGCCGTGAAGAGGTCGGAAGCACCTGGTGAGTTCGTCTCAAACTCCACACACACACACAGTTCCACAGCAACGACACAAATTGAAACCCAGAATTTGATTTCCCCTCCACTGCCTGCACATCAGCAGCGAGCACACGCGGCAAACACATATACATTTTTTTTCCTGACACCCACCAAGGATTCTCAGACACTCACTAAATGCCTCCAGATTGGCTCTGAAGTGATTTCAGCCTTATTTCAAGCAAGTTTAGAAGCTATCAGCCCGGCGACTAGCAACAGATTAATCTTTATTACACATTTATATTACTGGGAGTGCGGCGCCTCCCTCGCGCTCCACAGCATGGGGGGAATAACCCTGGATGAGTCAGAGCAGGACCCCAGCTCCCCGTGCCGCCTCATCCACATGTCTCTTAACTATCTTAGTTCTCATAAAGCCGGCTCCCAAAAGCCCATTACTTTATAAGACTGGTCGATCTATGACCCTGTGAAAAATGAACTGTCAGCTTTCATGATTCTGCTAAGGTTATAGCTGCTCCTCCACACTCGACAAGGAAGTCTTTTCCCCCTTTTCTTTTTTACAATGCTCTTTTGTTGACGGGTGGGGTGGGGGGGCTGCCAGTGGTGTTTTGGTAGCGAGGAAGTAAAAACCCCAAGATGATTGTGAGATGTTGAATTTCATTTGGAGAGAGCAGCTTCTGAGTCACGAACCGGTTCAGCTCCCCGTTTGGTCTCATGACAGACGGATGTGGAGCGTGGCTCCGCCTCTGTGCGTGGAGGAACGACCTTTAACCTTTAGGGAGAAGGCCCGTCGGGGCCGAGGCGCTCATTTAAGGTCACACCCAGGTCAACATGCGGGTTATGTCCTTAAAGGCTGCAGAAAAATGTCATAGAAAAACACGCTACGTTGAAGGTTATCTGATTTGATTTTGGCTTTAAAGTCTGAAGATGAACAAACTCCTCCCACTCTGAGGTGGGAGTGGCTACCACAATCTAAGGCCATATTGGTACTGGTACTGAAATAGATGGTAGTACCGCTACCTTTAAAAAATGTGGATTTTGGTGCGTCGTTTTTCAAGTTCTTGGAGTTTGGCATTAGCTACACTGAAGGAGAAATGAATAATTGTGGTTTGTGTTCGGCTGGAATTCTATCACAGCAAGTCTTTCTTATATCAGAATAGAGCTGCGAAGGAAAAGGACAGATTTGCTCCCCGTTGACATTTTGCTCCTAACCTCCTTCAGCTGTTGGTACATGTGATGTATAGAGTCGTGACGGTCCAGTGTGAACACACCTGTGTGAACTAGCACAAGATGCTGCTCTCCTGAACCGCTGTGTTCTGAGTCCTTAGACTTCTGCTCTATGAGCCCATTGGTTCATGGTGAACCTTCCTCATGGGGGGTTTACCTTCAGACCTGGGGGGTTATTTGGAGTGTGAGTGGGTTAAAAGTTCACCAATAAAGTGTGAGAGGGAACTGTAATCCAGAAACCCGGTTTCCTGAGGTTCATTTCCTCCTGGGGGGTCGGTTTGAAGTGTGCCAACACTCGGCACTTAACCTTCAGAAGAACGGAGCTGCCGGATGACGCGGTGGAGCAGACTGTGGAGTTTCTGTTTGCTCAGGGAAATCCAGAATCCAGAGGAGGACTAGCTCAGGGGTCTGCAACCATTCGGGTCCATTTTCATGGACCAAAACCCAGCAGGAACCACGAAGGCTCAGACACGGATTTACCTCAATGCTACCATTATGATAGATAAAAATGAGAAAGAATAAAGAGAAAATACCCTTTTTTTCAAAACATGAAACAGATAGAACATATAGAATCAGATCAATGCTTCCAATGTAATAGAAGTTAGTGTAATGTCTGCAGGGATTAAAAAAAAGTAAATTATTTTGACCATTTGTGGTAAAATACACAAAATTGGAGCCAGTTGTGACTCTCACTGTAATTTTAAACCCATAAGTTGCACTTAAATATTGTTCGACAAAAGAAAATCCATTTAATAATCCAGTTCACTTTATTTCTTTTTCTTCTTTCTGACTTTCAATTGACTAAAATGTTTTAACGTCAGTTTTAATACTAAAAACTTCAGTTTTCTTTATCCAGAGAACCACAATAGACTAGAATCCATCCAGAACTCATCTGGAATGAACTTTTACTGGTCAGATTTAGTTTTGTGACCTGAAACAGAGTCCAGAAAAAAACCCAATTTATCAAAGAATAGAGACTGAATTCAGACCTGGGCGGCAGCAGTGATTGACAGGTGTCCTGAGCGCTAACGAGTAGCTGCTCCTGCCGTCAGGTTAAGGGGGCAATTACTTCCTCAACTTCTATGATCGTATTCGTTGAAATGTAGCAAACTTTTCACACCGTCGACATTAAGGTGGGCGGGGCCACCTCTCAGCTGTGATGTCATCCTCTGGTTGATGCAGCTGCTCAGCTCCAGAAAACCGGCTGCTAATCAATAAGGTGTTGGTGCAACACCGGCTTCGGTTTCTCCTCTTCCTGCTGGAGAGTTTCTGTTTACTCCAACAGAAGCGTACAAACATTCAGCTGCTCAGATGTTCGGGAGGCTCCCCGATCCGTCCGTCCTCGTCTCCCAGAGAAAGGTCGGCGTTTTCGACGTCCTCCTGCCAGTTTCTGCTCAACTTCCTTCTGCTGTGTGACTGGATGGGACACAATAGGCTCGCTTGTTCCAGAGAGACGCACAATTACAGCCCTTCTCTGTGTGTCCACTTGTCAGTGGGGAGGGGGCAGAAAGCAGCGCCGTTCCTGTGGTGGGCGGAGACGGCGCGCGGCGGTAGAACTCGATTCAGACCCGGTGGAATGTGATTATGTGGAGTGGGGCGTGCTTCGGGTTTGCATGCAAATCCGCATTAATCATTAATATGGAAACTGTCCCCTGGAAGTGTTGCGGGGCACGCTCATCTGGAGTGACCGCCTCCGTATTAGCATGGGGGGGCATAAAGACACATACGGGGGCTCGGACACGCCCCCACGCCTCACTCAATTGGATCCATCGATAAATGTCATTAACGAGAGCCGCGGCCCGAGGTAATCACACGAGGTATCTGCTTACCGGAGTCCACTACAGCGTATAGACTGATATGACCCCCCCCCCCCCGTTTGCTGTACTGTGGATGTGCTGAACACAATCAATACTTGGCTGCAGTGTAGACCCATCTATAGCCGTGCATTATCAAACATGAAGCGTTACATTCTTCAAACGCCGCCGCCCCTTCATGTTAGAGTGATACATGTAGAGTAGGACTTCAGATTGACAAGCTGGAGAGGATTTCCGAGGCGGGAAAGGCAGAGCTCGGAGCTGAGCACCTCTTACGCTTTCAGAAGTAGACGAGACAGAAGAGGAGGAACGTATGTCCTCAATTAGACGGGTTTTCCCTCATGGACGCCGCCGCCGCGCTGCTGGTGGGAGACGTTCACCTCCTTCACTTGACGGACGCGGATCGGTCGATTCATGAGTGAGAAAGACGCGGTTCAACAGGACCCCCAGAGTCTTAGTCACATGACCCCGTATGGGGGTTGACCAGTCGTCTGTCCGTGGAGGGTCGTAGATTGGATTTTATTACATTTTATCTCAGTTTGTCAGTTTTATTTTGTTTCCAAATATATTTTTATTGAGCCTTTAAAACAGATTAACACAAAGTTCAAGACTTTGTCCAGATTTGTTCTTGAAACAGTAATTGTAAAAACGAAACAACTAAAACAAAAGCAGCAGTGAGGACAACAGCAAAGGTTCTATAAGTACATATTCGTGTACACACCGGTTACAAAATAAGATTAAGACAGTAAAACCAAAGTATCCGACCACCTCACAGTCAGGATTGGTCCATGATTGAATACATTTGAATGAGTAAGAAGTGAAATAAAGGGTTTGGTAGTTAAAGGGTTAAGGGGCCATTAGCAGCGTTTCTATTACATGTATGTGCAAAACTTCATCAAAATTCTAGAAATCTCAAGTAATGTTTTTTTTTTTCAAAAAAAGAAAACCTGCTGTGTCTGCTGCTGGTTACCTGATCAGGTGTGTTTGGCCAATAAGGAGCTTCATTGAGTGGTTGGATGGAAAACCTGTAGGATACCAGCCCTCGAGGACAGACTTTGGACACCCCTGGACTAGTCTTTACTGAGGTGCGAGTACTGGCAACTTCTTGACGGTGAAGAAATGCTCCACGTGAAGGGCTCAGCACTAAAGGGCTGTTTGATTATCCCCCAGGATTTTGGAGGGTTAAATCAATGAAACACCTGTGTCTCATCTACTGCCCCTTACCTGTTGTACCTGTCTTCCGAGCATGAACATTTTTTCTCTACGGCTTCACTGATTCCTTGATACTTCCTGCAGGTCACCTGTTCAGGTGTGACCATCTTTCCCCTGTAGATATCCACCTGTGGTGGTTAAAGCTAAACCACTAGAGAAGCAGAATTTAAGAGTTCTAAAAAATGAAGTCCCGGTTGACCATAAACACAACCAGCTTTACCACATCAAACCGATGAACTGCTGTGTCTGTTAATCTAGTGGTGAAAACAAAAGTCATTTTAAAGCAAATTCATTAAAAAATAGCAGACTTTGCATTTTATCTTTAACCCCATAAAACCCACTACCCCAAAGAATTGGCAGATTTTTTTTTTTACCATTAAGATGTTTTTTTTTAACCCTTTGATGAAATCCACAGAAAAGCATTTTCACAAATGATTTTTTCCTGACGTATAAATGGTATAAATTGTGATATCTCGGGTGATTTGGTTCGTTTTTGTTCACAATAAGATGCAAAAATATTGAGATAAGTTAAAAAATCCCCCTATGTCTCAAATTTGATCCACACATTTTTATCCTGGTGTAACTGTAATATAAAGAATAAATTATCAAAACATTTTGCTCTCTTTCAATGAAGCATGTAATAAAATGAATAACTATATTTGAGTTGTTGTTGAAAATTAGCTCAACTTTTTTCCCGCCAAAAGTGTTATTGAGATTTCATGGAGGCAGCCATTTTGAAAAGAGAAGAAAAAGTCCCTCTACTGCCTCTAGTGGACTGATGGTGAACTACAGGACAGGAAACATGAATCAAGTCAGACACGATGGGTTTTTAAGGAAAGTTTGATTCATGCTAATGAGATACGGCTCTCGTGTATCAAATATGATACAAAGGGTTTTATAGGGTTAATATAGGAACAAAAATCTTCACGTATCGTAAACCCAATCTAAACCTAAACGTAGTTTACGCCTTTTCTTTTCTGGTCATGGTGCATTTCAAGCAACGGCGCCCCCTTATGACCAGCCACAGCAGATGAGGAGTGACGTATTTGAGCCCAGCGGACTGTCAGCAGGTCGTAAACGTTTGAGGGAGATTTTATTCCTCTGAATCAAACGTTTTTTCCTTCTCGTCTTCGTCTGTTTGGACCAGCAGCTTTCCCTCTTTTCCCCTCACTTTCCCACACTCCGGGATCCCTCTCCCTCCATCCCTCCCTCTCGGTGGCTCTCGCTCTCCTCGTTGCTGGAGGGCACGGGCTCCTCCAGTGATTAAGCCATCTGGAGGCCTGTCTGTCTGTCTGTCTTGTTCTGAGAGGAAGACGGCTGTTGGCGAGGCTCTTCCGCGGGCTCTCGTTGCGTGGCGGCGGGTGGAGGGGAGGTGGCGTTCCCCGTACGAACACTTCACAGCGCCCAGAGGTCAAGTAGGGGTTCCTTCTGCCTCACCTGTTGCTCCTCTGATCCGTCTCTCGTCACAAATGTCAAAAGTTCTGCGACAGTAAAGGGGGGTTCATCTCCGGTTGCACTCGATAAGGAAATGGAGACGAATGGCGGATGATTGCAAAGTTACACGACAATTCCTCCATTCATTATTTGGGAAGCAGCGTGGGAGCCGCTCTGGAGTAAAATACATATGTATAAAAGTCTGTGCATTTGTTTGCTGGAGTGCTAATCAAGTACTTTTATGCTGAAGTCTATGTGCCCCCCCCTCCAGTTTGCACTGGGAGCGGCATAAGTGTGCACGGTTTTCAATATTGCACAACATGAGACAATGGGTTATAAATTGGCCTTCTAACTCGATATATTTGACATGATCTCTGCTTCCCGTCTCGTTAGTTTGCTGTTTGTTTCTTTTCTTCGCCGACTCCTGTAGACTTTGTTCGGTTTGAGCTGCTCCTCTTAAGAATGCAACGTTCCCTTCCCCAGGCGCCCCGACATGTGAGGAGGACGCCTCAGAGGAGTTGTACTCATAAAGCTCCTCATCCTCCCAGGAAGAAACACAGAGAGACAGAGAGGGAAAACAGTACCGGCGGCAGGCAAAGGCACACAGGCATAATAACTACACTTACACAGCTAGTCGACACATAATGAGACGACGCCGCCGCAACTTCAAGGAAAAAACACGGATATATAAAAAACAACAGAGAGCGAGGCGGAGGAAGGGGAAAACAGGGGGCTGGGGGGGGAATAAAAAAGAGAAGAAACTATGTCAACTTTTATTTCCTCTGCTCTCCCACATCAATGGAGACGTGCCGTGATACTAATAAAAAACAAAAAAACAACAAAAAAAGCACACATATATAAATATGTACACAGGTAGCGACGCGTGTTTGTGGCAATTAAAGACAAATAAGTTTCCCGAGTTCTCGCTAAAACTCGTTTGATTCCGACATGAAGGAGCAAAGTAAAGTTGGAAACGAGACGAGGCGAATAAGCAGGCGACATTATGACATTAGCAGATGCAGGATGCTCTTAGCGCCGCGGAAACCGCATCGTTCGCCGAAAATCCCAGCCAGCGGATTTAGAGCGCCGCTTTGTTTTATTAGGGAAATATGGGGGTGGGGGCCGCTGCTAATTCTTACTAGAAAAGTTGCATTACCTTCAAAAATAATAGTTTGAATGCTTTTTGCTGAAAGTAGTTGCTGAAGTTGCTGAAGCGTTTGCTGAAAATGGAAATGCAAAAGCTATTTGTGAAATGTTACATTTAATAAAAAACTCAAAATTTTGTTAAAGGACTATGAAAGAGAGCTAAAGTTAACCTAAATTTCTGTAAAATTTGTTGTAAAGTTGCTTAAATCTCCAAATTAGCCTAAAAAACCTCAGTAGATGCAAAATTAGCCAAAGAAGTTAGCTTGTTGCTTTATTACTAGCTAAACTACAAAATTCCCTAAAATTGCTCAGTAAACTAAATAAGTCAAAAACGTTAGCCTGTTGCTAAAATATTAGCTAAACTCCAAAAAAAAAAAAAAAAAAACATAATAGATGACAAATTATCCAAAAAAGCTAGCTCGTTTTTTAAGTACTAGCTAGACTCCAAATTAGCCTAAAAAAAAACCACAGTAGATGCTTTGTTAGCCAAGTAAGGCTAACACATTGCTTAAATACTAGCTAAACTAAACAAATAGCCTAAAATCCCTCAGTAAACTGAAAAGGTCAAAAACGTTAGCCTGATGCTAAAATATTAGCTAAACTTCAAATTAGCATAAGAAACCATAGTAGGTAATAAATTAGACAAAAAAGCTAGCTCATTGCTTAAATACTAGCTAAACTCCAAAATAACCTAAAATTCTTCATTAAACTAAATTACGTTAGCATGTTGCTAAAATATAAGCTAAATTCTAAATTAGCCTATAAAAACCACAGGAGATAACAAATTAGCCAAAAACGTTAGCATGTTACTAAAATATTAGCTAAACTTCAAATTGGCATAAAAAACATAGTAGATCCCAAATTAGCCAAAAAAGTTAGCTCGTTTCTTAAATAGTAGCTATACTCCAAAATAGGCTAAAATTTCTTGGTAGACTAAATAAGTTAAAAACGTTAGTTAGTCTGTCGCTAAAGTGGAAGCTTAACTTTATATTTATCTCAGTAGATAACAAATTAGCCAAAAACGTTAGCATGTTGCTAAAATATTAGCTAAACTACTTTTTTTTAAATTACTACAAAGATGAAAACATAGCCCATGAATATATTTAAAGGTTTGTTGTTAATTTACTTAAACTTTTGAAATTTAAAGACTTCTCATTCATTTCCTATGAGGCATATTGTCAATATTTTAAAGCTATCAAGTTTATAAATACCAAAAATACACTCAGTAATGTCCTGAACGTTGACAGCTTTTCTTCCCCTGCTGTAAAGCATTCACACAATGACAGTGATTTAATCAGGATTAGAGGTTACCTGGATGAGGCGTGGGGAAGGGGGGCGGCGTGGCAAGGCCGCATGTTTTCAGACGACGGCGATGACTTCAGCCCCAAAAACAATGCCTGAGTGTGTAAACACTGGCCTGTTTGTTCTGCCCCTCCATCCCTCTTCACTCTGTCTTTACCCCCCCCCCTGGTTAAACAGCAGGCCGAGGGAATCCATTTTAATCTGATTAATAACTTAGTTGATCACATATAACCCAATTTTCCCGTCAGTGCCGTCCTTGTGCGTCCAGCCACACCCGCGCTGACCTTTGCGGTTGCCAGGGTAACGCCCGGCGGCTCAATGAGCGCCGTTGTTCCATCGAAGACGAAAAAAAAAGCCGTAAACGGGACGTTTTTTTGGGGGGGGGGGCGCGTGGGAACGGACGTCCCGGCGCGCTCACAGCCTTAAAACACAGATATGGTTACATTTTCCCTTTTGAACGCAGCAGTTACTGTACTAAAGTGCTCTGGGGGGGGACACTGGGGTGCTTTGTCCCCCCCCCATATTTACTGGTTATGGAAGAACACTTTTCTTCACCCCCCCCAACATATCTGTGATTACAGTGTTATGTGAGCTTCATTCTGAAGGATTTGTATTGAGGATCAGCAATTATGATGCCACAAAAGAAAGAAAGAGAGCTTTGCTTCCACTTTTTCATTTTTCTTCTTCTTCTCCTCTTTTTCTCTCCGTCTTACACGTGCACGGACGCACACACGTGCACGGACGCACACACGTGCACGCACAGGAAGTATGAATCAAATATTCATGAGGTGGGCCGAGGCTCTCGTACGCCCATATGCTTCCCCCGTTCAAGCAGCTTGCAGCGGACGCAGGCATCCATCCAGCCGGCGTGACACAGCCGAGTGTGACAGAGAGCGCCGCCGCCACCTATCAGCCCCCCCGCCCCCACCCCACCTCATCACGTCAAATAGGTCAAACCGCCGTCAACTTCCTCGAAGTCCTGCGGGACGAAGGCCGCACTGATTTCAAATCTTATCCGGCCTATTTACTACCCCCCCACCCTAACTTTAAGGGTCGCACCCCCCCCACCAACCCTTCCGCCAGTTCTACAAACAGGCGGAACAATGGCAGCGCCGCACACCAACGCTTTTGTACGCCGCAGCGAAAGCAGGAGAGCAGACGAGAAGAAGGGAGATAAGCAGAGCATGGCCTCCATCTTTCCTCCACCCCCCCCCCGACTGATCTGTATGCTTCGGGGGGGCTAAAGAGACAAACATCATATTCTCAGTCTGCAGACTCTAATTGACTGAACAAGGATTGGTCACACTTTTAAGAGGCGTTCCGTAATGGATTTCCATGTTTGTGTCTCTCTTAACCGGCGCTGCCAAGGCGCTGCGGCATAAATGTTGTCTTTATTTCAGAAAAAAACACCCCCCCCTCTCCTCCCATCATCCCTCCATCGCTCCGTCTTCTCCTCCTTCTCCATCCCTCTCCATAAAAGATGATATCAGTGCCACGGTCGGCGTTCGCTGCAAGGTCAACTCTGCCCGACAGATGACAAACGATCTCAAGATGGCCACTTCATCTGTCCTGTAGCATTTGGCTGCAGTGGAGATGCATTTCTGTCTTTTCAACTGGGGGGGGCACAAAGCTTTTAGGCCAAAAGGAGCATTTTTATTTTTCAGAACAAAGGCGTTTGTTTTATCGTCTCCTTTTTCTGAACTGAAAAAGTTGTGAACTTCACGCTCACTCCGAGTTTCTCTGTGATATTGAGCCCCCCCCCCCGACACAATGAAGTGCAGTTTATCGGCTTTTTGGGGGGAATGCAGAGGTTGCAGTATCGGATCTTGCACCTATTGAAGCTGACGCGGTATAACAAAGGGCCAAAAGTAATGATCATACACAAATATCAATATGAGAAAGAGTGTGTGCTAAAGAAGACACATGGCTATTGATGTTTAAATAACTGTAGCGTCAGAGCGAGGGGGAGAAGTATGAATCATATTTTCTCCCAGTGTCTGTGGAAAATAAAAAAAGGAACCTAATCGAAGTCTTCCCCGGAGGTTTCAGCGCTTTTCCTTTTTTCTCTGCAAACAAAGCCGATAAACGGCATCAGTCGCTGAAGTCGGGGATCTGAGTGCGGCGAGGAAGAGGCCCCGATAAAAAGCCCCCGCCATCAGAAGTGCAGCCTCTTCGCTCATTCGTCCGGCCGGCGTCCGGATTTGCATTTCAAATCCTCGTATTTGAAGAGGCCGCTCTAAATGCCAGGACCAGAATTGATGACAATCAACCCCCCCATCTCTGCCACCGACATTAAAGCCAAACCGATGGCCGCAATAATAAAACACAAAACAAATATATATTTATCACCCCCCCCCCCCCCATCTCATTATTTTCGTATCACTTTACATTTGACTATCAGCGCATGCAGCAACACGCTAAAATAAGAGAATAATCAGCGGGGTTCAGGCGCAGGATTCAGTGACAAAACAGTCGGGGGTGCTCAGCCCCCCCTCTGCCTTTTCATCACTTTTCCATATTCATTTCTGTAATTTACAGTAAACCCCGAGCTGTCAATCAAACAGACGAGAGGGATGAAGGTGGGACGGAGTTGGAAAACAGCTGCTGCTCCGTTCAGGAGCACTCTGAGATATTAAAGCAGCCGAGCTCTGCAGCCGTCTGCATCTGCTCTCTGCAGTCGTCTGCATCTGCTCTCTGCAGCCGTCTGCATCTGCTCTCTGCAGCCGTCTGCATCTGCTCTCTGCAGCCGTCTGCATCTGCTCTCTGCAGCCGTCTGCATCTGCTCTGCAGCCGTCTGCATCTGCTCTGCAGCCGTCTGCATCTGCTCTCTACAGACGTCTGTATCTGCTCTCTGCAGTCGTTTGCATCTGCTCTCTACAGTCGTCTGTATCTGCTCTCTGCAGTCGCATTCAGCAGTAATGCTCTGCAGTTGCATCTATACCTGCACTCCTCAGTTGTATTCTGCAACCGCCTGCAGCTGCTGTGCAGCCAAGCTCTGCAGCCGGCGCAGCTACACCCTGCAGTTGCATTTCTTTAGATGTCTGCAGCTGCATTCCGCAGTCGCCTGCTCAACAGCTTTTCCTGGACGCTGCAGCTTTGTCCTCCTCTCCTCAAAGTGTGTTTTCGGATTCTGATGGTTCTTCTCTAAATATTGCGTTTTGCTGATGATTAATAATAACCAGAGGTCGCAGCCCCCCCTCCCCCCAGATTTATTCCATCACATTACAGCTCCTGTCCTTGAGCTCGACAGTCAGCCCGAGAGCCCGGCGTCTGCAGCGCAGAGTTACGGCGCTCTCCTCCCTCCTGTCCTTGGGTTACTCAGGGTGTGGGGGCGTTGGGTGACTCAGACTGTTTGGGGCGATGACATCTGTCCTGTTAGGAGAGAGGGAGGGATGAAGGAGGAGGAGAGTGAGAGGCGGGCCCTGACAGCAGAAATATTGTGTTTCAGCGAGCGCGCAGACTTATGAGCCGAGTCGAAGCTAAACAATTACAGCATCCCTGAGTCACGTTCTTGGAGATCACCCCCCCCCACCACCACCACCTTCTGAGGGATTTTGTGAAGAAACATTTACTCGCCTCAGATCCTCTTCTGGTTCCTCCAAATTCTCGTCACCGTGAAGAATCTGCTCTGAAAACCTGTGAACCACATTTACAGTCCGAGGAGATTATCTGACCTTTAAGTTCCTGAAGATGTTTGAGAAACGATCAGATGTTTGTAGAACAACAGTTTAACCCGACAACTGTTTTCTATCTGGGATTTTAAAGTTCATATGAGGATTTTTGGGGGGATTTGTTTAAAAATATATAAATAATCAAATTAAATCTAAAAATACGAGAAAAATGGCCAAAAACAAACAAACAAAATGAAACATCCGAACAATTTAATGCGAAAAATGTGCTTAAAAATAGCAAGACTTGTTGGCTTAAACTATCAAAGTCAATGAATCAAAGGTAAACTTAGTGTGTTAATGTCGTTTTTTATTTAGTGTATTAAGTCAATCTGACAAATATTTGACCAATAATATTTTGAGTTTTGACCTTTTTTACCTAATCTGGTATTAAAATATTCACCTTTTCTTCTTTTTGTTTATGTGGTATTTAAACATTATAATGATTTAAATTTATCTAAAATATTTTAAAAAGTTTGAACTTTTTTAAATCCAAGAACGTTTAGTCAAACACTGCAAGAGCTTTAAGCCTCAGAAACAAAATATAACTTCTTAAAACTGTAAAACAATTCTTCAATTAAGCAGAAATTCTACTTTTTAATTATACTTATGCCAAACAATACAACAAACTATCAAAGACAAAACTGGGAGACAAAATATGTATAAAAGAAAAAGAAAAAAATTAAATAAAATAGTTTGCCAAATCAATGTAAATAACGATGTAAAGTCTATTATTCCTTTCTTATTTTCCTAAAAAGGAAGCAGAAATTCTGTGAATGGAGGCAGAAAAAGTCCAAAATTTGAAGTCATGCTCTCTCAAACTAAGAGGACTTTGTTGTTCATAAACTTTCTTCATGAGATTATACTTCTTACAGGGCAAAAAAAATTCTTTAAACATTTCTTTTTACTTTCAAAGATTGAGTTTTTACAGTGCAGCCAAATTTGACCTCATGATGAAGTATTGGAAATAATTTGTTTGTAGTAAACCAGTGGAATGTGACAGACTTGTTCCCTCAAACCAGTCAGAGTTTTTTATCTTCCTGCTTCAAATTTATAAATTTTACCCCAAACATTTTGCAGATTTTACAGATTTTTAACAATTCTGATCTAAAAGGCTTTTTGTTCTATGATTTTTAAACATTATGATGATCAAAAATTATTAAAAAGTTGAGATCTTTTAGTCAAACAATGCAAAAACAGGCTCTGTATAAAGAGGTCTAAAACTCTTAAAAAAATCTTAAAACAAGCAAAAAAAAAAAAACTGTTTTTCCAGGAATTCTTATTTTAGGGAAAAAAATTAATGTACACTTTTTTAAGCTACGGTTCTTTTCCTTAAAGAGTTTCTTGATAAGATGATGTTTCATACAAGACAAAAAATAAAACTTTCTGAATTATTGTTTTAGTTTCTCACTCTTGAGTTTTTCAGTCCACAGATCAATCAGACCTAAATAACTCATCAGGTGTTTGATGTGGATCAGGTCGTATGAAATCTAAGCATTCAAATACATTTAGTTAAAAAAATTAGATTTCTTTGGCAAATGTTTTTGTTCAGATGTATAATTTGTAGCAGGAAGTACCCGCCGTTCTCTGGACTTTGGCGTCTCCGTCAGCCGTCTTCATTTTCTGCTACTTTAGCGTCTAAAAACGAACGTCCTGAACGATTCTACACTTTCTGTTCTCCTACCACGATCATGAGGAATTTTGGAAAACGTTTCCAAGCCGGAGCGTTTGGTGGGGTCGTTGGGACGCCTCTCTTTCGGGTGATGTCACCGCCGCGGCGTGAACCTCGAGGACATCAGTGTTCAGGCTCTCTTTCTGGCGATGTCACCGCCGCGGCGTGAACCTCGAGGACATCGGTGTTCAGGCTCTCTTTCTGGTGATGTCACCGCCGCGGCGTGAACCTCGAGGACATCGGTGTTCAGGCTCCGACTGAAGCGCCTCCTTAACAAGCTCTGTTGTTTTTCCCTCCTCTCCTCTTTATCCTCCCTTTTTCCTGAAACGAGGACTTCCCGCTGCTCCCGACGACACCGCTCCTTATTCCCGCCCCCCCTCATCAGCCCTTCCTCCCCCCCTGTCGTGGATGGCGGGGAGTCACAGGTGTGTGACAATAATTACACATACACTCAGGGAAAAAAGGAGCAAAATAATGTGGCTCCCTGCATTTAATAAGTTTGCAGTGAAGCCGGCAGAGGGAGCGGAGCGGGAATCTTCTCGGATACCCCGACCTCTAACTTAATCATATGGCTCTTAAGAGCGGCCTGCCACCAGCTGCGGCTCCGGAATACGCCGGCAATATGTGTGTAAGGCGATACGCTTTAATTCTGAGCCCACTTTGAGCAGCAACCAAATCTGTTTATGTGGGAGACATTTAAAAAAGAGGGGGGGGTTGACAAAAGCCATCTGTCGGGACACAAGAGCCCCCCGTGCACGGTGACGTGCACTGACAGCAGAACGCATGAGGGTTAACTGTCCTGAGAGAAGGAGACAAATGTGACTGGACTCCAACCTGACAGAGACTCGAGCAGGGACTCGATCAAAGACTGGAAAAGAGACTTGAGCAGGGACTCGATCAAAGACTGGAAAAGAGACTCGAGCAGGGACTCGATCAAAGACTGACACAGAGACTCGATCAGACTGAAACAAAGACTCACTCGAGCAGAGACTGAAATATAGACTCGAGCAGGGACTTGATCAAAGACTGGAAAAGAGACTGAAACAGGGACTTGATCATGGATGGAAAAATAGACTTGATCAGAGAATGAAACAGATTGAAGCAGAACCCAGATCAGAGACTCGAGCAGAGACTCGATCAAAGACTGTAAAAGAGACGGAAACAGGGACTCGATCAGTGACTCAAAAATAGACTCAATCAGAGACTGAGACATAGATTGAAGCAGAGACTCGAACAGAGACTCGATCAGAGACTGAAACATGGACTGGAAAAAGACTGAGGGAGAGGCACAAACAATGACTTGAACTGAGACTAAAAAAGTGACTGAAACAAGGGCTCAAGCTGGGAATCGAACAGAAACTGAAGCAGAGCCTTTAGCAGGCACTCGAAAAAAGACTGAAACAGGCACTAGAAAAGAGACTGGAGCAGAGATAAAGAACAAACACTCGAACAGAGACTCACAGTGAATGAATTCAGTAGGGAATCAAACAGACTGAAGCAGAGACTCGAGGAAGGACTTGATCAGGGACTGAATCAGAGACCCGAACAGAGATGGCATCTGGCACTCGAGTGGGGACTCGAACAGAGACCTCAACAGGGCCTCTACAAGAAAGCACAGACTCGAACAAGAACTCAGTCAGGGACTCGATCAGAAAGTGTGCTTGTGTACTTGAACAGGACTCGAGTTCTGAGCCTCCAAGAGAAATTGAAGCGGGGACTCGAAGAGGGGCTGAATCAGAGACTTGAGTAGAGACCTGGACCTGAAGGATTTCAGGTCCACAAACACATCAATACCAAATGAATCTGTTCTCCTGTCTTGACAGCAGAGCTGCTTCTTTAACTTGATCCTTCAGGCCACCGTACTTCTGCAGACCTGATCTAGAGGATCTGGTTTGATTCTCAACCATCAGCTGCTGATCTCTGATAAACTGAATCACTTTGGAAATCTTGAACTAAAAAGAGATCCAACAGACTCGTCAAGCTGAACTCGTACCGTCTGTGTGAGCGAAGTTTGATCCTTGTGTTTCTCCATGAACGCCTTAAACTTAAAGTTTCTGTCTGACTCAGCCGGATCCTGAGCCTCAGGATCCAGCAGAATCCCATCAACTCCTCTGAACTCCCAGGAAAATTCAGGATTCAGTTTGGGATATTCTAGTTTCACCTGGAAGTTTTTCTAAATTCAGACAAATATCAAAGTTGTGTTTTTATTTAATACTCAGATTATTTCAATGGGAAACTGTCAAAATGTGTTCTTTAAAATTGTTTATAACGTGTTTGAACTGAACAAAACTCCATAAAATCAAACATTTGAATAAAATACTAAAAGTCAAATTTAAAGAAATGATGAAAAAACTTTATTGAACTGAGTTGGTCGTTTCTCAGAGAAAGAACCGGTTCCAGGTGGAGCCCGGTTCTGGAGTCCATCTTTAGTTTGGCGTGAGGCTTCAGGGACCCCAATGAATGCTGGGAAATGTGAACTCAGAACAGGAAGTTTGATGTCAGGATATCGTATCAGGCGTCGATTTGTTTGGTTTCATAGTGAAACCTTTAAGGGTCAGGTCTGGCCCAGTCTCTTTTGGGTTCTGGGGGGGGGTTGGGGGGGTCTCCTTCAGTCTGACAGCACTTCAGGAAGTGAGAGTGAGATCGTCTTCGGTTGGTGGGGGCGCTTCAAACACTCCCCTCCTCCTCCTTGTCTTCTTTTCGCCGGGTCGCATCGGTGACAGAAAGCGTGAGGAGGGGTGGGGGGGCCATCAAAGCCGGCAGTGTCTGTTTCAGACTTCAAAACCCGGGGGCCCCCGCCTGCCCGCCCGTCCGTCCGTCAACCCCAATCACGCCATCAGCGCGGCGGAAAGGAGAAATATTTGATCTGTCCTCTTTGGAAGGATCAACAGCCACTCAAACCACGGGGCCATGCTGGGGGGGGGGAATGGAAGTTTGAAAAACATTTTATCATTTTTATATAGAAAATATACATCAATATTTTATTATTATTGATAAAATCATTAAAAAATGCAAATAGTAGTCACTAAAAATGACTAAAAACATATTTTTTTAATATTTTTTAGCCAAACGAGTCACTGTTGATTCAAGCAGACTTTATCATAGCATGAAATACGACCCCCCCAAGAATAAACTAATAGGCCGACGTCTGTCCGTGTATCTATCAATCTATGTATCCATCCATCCGTCTGTCTGTCTCCGCGTCACATGACAGATATTTATCGACGTCGGTTTAGTTCCTAAATCCTGCAGATGAGATCAGCCTGCATAATTACCCTCCACGCGGAGCAGGCGGGGGCCTTACCTGCCTCTGCCCCCGCTGCGTCGATCGGGGGGACGGGGGGCTCACACACCAGCGCCTTCGGCTCAAATCGGATCGGACAGGCGGCTCCCGGCGACGCGGGCGTGTCACTCATCACCCCATCACATCCAGCAGCAGAGATCAGCTGCTGACGAGGATTCAAACCCGCCACTCCGCTGCAGGGAAAGTTTGTGCAGCCCGCTGAGGTGCAGGCACGCACGAGATTCACAGAGAGCCGGGAAGAAAGGCAGAGCGGAACACATGTTCGTTCTGATCCGGCTCTGAGTGCTCGGCGTCGGGGGAATTGGAAGAGCGACGGCAGATGATGATGTGTGTGTGTGTGTGCGCTGCCTTCAAACAATAAAACTATTTCATTATTTCCTCCTTTGAACGCCGGCGGTGTCACTCTGTGCGCGAGCGCGCTAACAGATGTCCACCCCGGTGGCTGCTGGGAAGCCACTTCAAATTCTGCACGTGTTAAATGACAGTGATGGACAGCAGGAAGTGCTTCATTTTTTTAATAATTCAATGAACGTTTCATCCTCTCTGTTGACAAGAGCTGATACTTTAGAATAAAAAAAACACCCAAATGTGATGAAACTGTGAACACATTCTGTTCTTTTCTAATATTTCCTGGCACGCTTTGATAAATTGTGTTTTTGCGGAGCGATTATCTCAGATCAGGAGAAAATGTTCATTTTTAGAACAGACCAATCAAAAGGCTAAAGGAAGAGGCAGACGTCTCCCCAACACCAGGACGCGGGTAAGTGAGCCTCAACTGACCAGAAATGATTTGCCTCTGTCTGTTAGACACGTAATGGAGTCATTTAACTAGTCAAATTAGGAGTCGGCGCGATGCCGCATGCTTCATTACTGAGCCGCTCCGATTTACGTCACAAACCATTCCAGAGCCGCATTCATGTTTTTATTGTCCTGAGCCGATAAAAGAGTAAAATAAAAGCAGCAGAGTTACGCCTGCATCCTCCCGTGCACGGCCCTGAGCTGCAGATGCAGCGCGGCGACACGCTCCGGTGTTTGCACACGCGGCTCGATCCGGCGCTCCTATCAGGAATCAGCAGAACTTTAATAATCCCCGCCGGGAGGAGCGGCCCACACTCCGACCGCCGCCGCCGCTCTGCAAAAGATCAGCACCATCTAGAGGAGGAAGCGGGAAACTGACACTTTCCTCCTCAGAAGCTGATTGTTTCCATCATTTGTTGGGGGGGGGGGGGCATGAATGAGATGGAAGGTGGAGAAAGCAGCAGCAGCAGCAGCGGCGGCGGCGGCGCTGACCTGCAAATGAGAACCAGCTGATGACAGAAAGAGGAAACAGAAGACATCCACTCTCTCTTTCTGTGAGGGGGGGTCAGAGGAAGTGTGGGGGGGTCAGGGAGGTGAGAAGTGCTGCTTGTCGACGGGGAGGTCTGACAGGCCGGTTATTGATGGGAGGCAGAACCGGGTTTGGAGTGCAGACCTCTGGGAGTCTTAACGTGTTTACATGTCGTAGCCCCCCCCTCCACATGCACACACACACACGTGCACGCTCGACCCCCTGCAGGCCGAGCTGGAAGTGAACCAGCAGCTCCGGCGCTGAAGCAGAGCAGGTTGACTGCGCTCTCCTGCAGGCGTTTGTCATCCCGGATTACTGCATTGTTTGAAGTTGACTGACAGCCAGTGATATTTATGCTCACGCACGTGCGTGCACGCTGCCGATTCCTTTGTTTTTGATGAGAAGAAGAAGAAGCATCTCGCTGCCCGTCGCTCGCTGCTGACATTCTGTCTGTCAGGCTGCGATAAACGGGTGCAGGCGGGTCAGGAACCTCGGAAAGTTGTGCGCCTGCAGAAGAAACGCTGAGATTCCTGCAGGATGAGCGTTCCTGTCTCATCTTTTTTATTAAAGAGCAGCTCTCGGTCTCCTTCTGTTTCTCATTTGTCTTAAAGGAGATGCAGATTGATTTCTCCATCCATCTGGCCTCCCCCTCCTTATTGAATAAACACAGACATTTTATAGACACTGGTCCTGATGCTGCAATATTGTTTTTGACTCTCTCTGTTCTGGATCGATCACCGGCCCGTCTGTTTATCTGGAGGCTGAGGGGCGTGCACGTGCAGAGACAGAATCCTGGTATGGATCCTCACGTGCACGCCCGGCGCACCTGTGGCCCTTCATGTGTCGCGGCGGTTCAAACGTCTGACATCGACTCCGCAGAAGCGGCGTGTGGTTGCTGCGTGTTGTTTGTGCGCAGTCGAAGTACTCCACGACTGCGTGGCTAATTCTAGCTTTCCGGTTGAGAGGAGACACGAGACTCCAGCACTTCTGTCAACTTCAGAGAAAGGAGAAGGAACCTCAGAAGGAACAACAGCCTGCATGGCGTGGCATACGTTCACGAGGCAACAGACATTCAGTTTCTATCCACTGTTTCCAGTGTCGTCTCTGCACTGGGGGGGGGGGGGGGGGGACTCCCTTTTAACAGGAAGAGAATGCTCATGGGCTACGCGGGACAGGACTCCCATTGGCTACGGCACATGTGTCAAAGTCAAGGCCCGGGGGCCGGATCCGGCCCTCCGGGTAATTCTATCCGGCCCTCATTTTATTTTATTGTTATTAATGCCCTGCTGTTGTCATGCGTTCATTTCTAACTTGTATAATTTTAACAAAATATATTTTTATGTAGAGTAAAATACTGAAAGTTATTTAAGGTTTAAGTTTATTTACTCTAGAATAATATTCCTGCCTTTTTATTATTCACAATTATGTTAAAAAGTTTCGGTTTTAAAGTTTTAAAAATTGGCATTCTGCAGCTTTTTGGACTATTTTGATATTTACTAAGATTTTTAGGCAATCTTGGAGTTAAGCTAATATTTCAGCTACACGCTAGCTGTTTTTGGCTAATTTAGGATTTTTTTTTTCAGTATTTTAGGCTATTGTGAAGTTTCACTATTTTTTTCAGCCACACGTTAGCTGTTTGACTAATTTAGGCTTTTTCCAGTTTTTTTAGGCTGTTTTGGAGATAGGTTAATATTTACATGCTAGTTTCCTTTTTTTTTTTTAGCTTTGTCTGCTATTTTGAAATTTAGCAATTTTTCAGCTACATGTTAGCTGTTTTGGCTAACTTAGGTTTTTTTTTGGCTAAATTGGCATTTAGCTAATATTGTAGCTGGCTATCAGCTTCAGTGATTTCAGCTATCAATTTCAGCGTTTTTTAGCCATCAGCATTCACACTAGAATTATCACGGGTAATGCTATATATCTAGTTCATAATTATGCTAAAAAGTTGTGGTTTTGATGGTTTAAAAATGTAGTTTTAGAGTGTTCAAGAAATGTTTATCCTGTTCGGCCCGCGACCTCAGGTGTGTTTTGGATTTTGGCCCCTGTGGGATTGAGTTTGACACCCCTGAACTATGGGATGGCTGCAGCCACAGGCTATGCGAAACTCCAAACTCCCGTAGCTTCAATCCATATGCCGCCATTTACTATGATTAAAGTCATTAATAGGCCTAACTTCTCTAAAAGTGCTGCGACTTAGCTCCGGCGTCCGGTGAAGATTTGAAACAGATTCTGAGCGCCGGAGAGGCCAGATCGCGGAGGTTGGACGTGATCGTATGCAGTGGAGGTTCCTCTCGCACTTTTAAAGTTACGTAAAGACTCCGGCAGTCGTAACGCAGCCTTGGGAGCCTGGGGTCAGTCGCCTTAGACCTGGTGGATTTGGGCTGTCTGCAGATGAAAAATCTGCCAGACCTGTTCGGGACATCCAGGTGACATGAAATATCAAGATCGTAGACCGCTTGGTGAACCTGAAATGTTCAGAGAGAAGCATCAGAAGTTACAGACTCAGACAAATTCTACTAGACATCTAGAACCAAAGGACATCCAAAACAGACCAAGATGAAAGGGAACCAACAGAAAGAGATTCTATCCACAAACTCGGGCGTGGCTGCAGCAGCTCATCAAGAAACATCGTTTTTTTAACCGTCCACCGTTTCTCCAAGCGTCCTTTGATACACGCGTGACAGAAACTCTTCCTCACAACGTCTTCCTGTTTCCACGTGAGGTGAAGCTGTCAGAACGCCAGAGAAATTTCATGTTGGTGCACGCACAGACATAACGGAGCTGGTTGGGCAGATACATCTCTGGTTCTCTGAGCGCGGCGGCGGCGGCTCGGCTCACAGTTGAGTCAGAGCACCGATGGAGTCCTGGCTCGGTCGTCTGCTCCGTCCAGAAGGCGGCTCGGCAGGACGTTAGCCGGCTCAGCAGTCTGGGATAGCTGCCCGGGGGTCCCGGATGACCTCAAGAGTTAAAAGCAAGCAGCGGGAGAGATAGACGAAGGCGGAGAGACGGAGGGAGGAGGGGTGGAGGTGTGCAGGTCCAGGCTGGACGGGGTCACAGGAGGAGGAGGACTCACAAACAGGGTGTGAGACTGCAGGAACGAGCTGAGCGGCGGCAGCTGCAGCCTTTTGGAGCCTGCAGTCGATGTGAACGGTTTGACGTGCCTTCAGCTCGCCGTGGTCACAAAGGTGTTTCTTTTCAGAGAAAAAACTGAGACAAGTCCGTTTGAAATATTCTCTGAAAGATGCCGACGGTCGGTTCAGACAGAAGATTTTAACCGGAGTTTGTCTGCAAGGAATCACAGAAAATGACCTGAACCGTATTAGTGAACATTTCTGCAAACGTGCAAAACATTTTCACAGCCGTTGGTCTTTTTTGTACTAATTAGTGTTAAGAAAGTTCAAAATTATTGTTGTTTTTTAATTTACTTCCTTACATTTGACAAAAAACCGAATTTGAATTTTCCAAACTTACTTTTTCCAGTAGGAAATCTAAAACTCTGTAGTGGTCCCTTTTTTCAGTGCAGTTGTGTTCTGCATCGTGATTGGCTGCAGACCAGTTTCAGTCTACCTCCTCTGTGTCATGTCTCCGGTACAGAATCCGTTCGGTGTGCCAGATTTACATCAGTCTCTGATGGTGATCAGATGTTTGACCCTTGGGAGTTTAAACAAGAGAGAAGTGTGAAAATGTTCATGTCTCAGGAAGGTGCAGAAAGAGTGTAGTGAGGCCTTGAAACATCTGGAATTATTGCAAATAATACAGGTGACCACTTGGAAGATGTGATACATTTTACATTAGGACATACAAACTCATTAACACCTTTAGTAATCCGAGGCCTTTTTGAGACGCTTTTTTTCTTTCCAGTTTGCTCTGGTCGTTTTCTATTTCTTCTGGTAATTCTTGATTTCCATCTTTTTAGAACAATTACCAGATTCTGTTTTGTACGGATATATTTTCTCATAATATTACAAAATAACCTGCATTAACAGTTTTTTGTTTTAGACACAACAATCCACAAAATAAAGATAAGATAAAGTCAAATGGTTGTATAGAATGTCTAAAAAAATGAAGAATGTCTGACGTTACAAGGATCTATTCCAAGGATTAACACAACAGCGTGTTATAACTCTTGTTTTGTTTGTTTTAAACCAACAATTTCAAAGCTAAAAACAACTTCACATTAAAGTTTAAATAAAGTTTACACTAATCAGGAGGTCAGGATAAACTGGTGATGTGATTGACGGGTTGGTTCAGGGGCTACGTAAGTCTTTGTGTCTTTTATTGTGAAAAGTACAAATAAAAGAGATAAAACTGGTCAATTTTAGAAAAAAATAAACATCACAACAAAAAATGCCAAATTCATCCAGAGTTCTTTAATATTTAGGTCATTTCTTGAACTCTAAAACACCATGTGTTTCCATCAGTCAGGCCTCGAGGGCCAATGTTGCCCAATCAACCTGCCATTGATGCTCCATATTGGCTAAAGACACCCGATCCAGGTAATCAGCAGCAGATAAGGCGGGGTTTCTGGAAAACAAGCTGGAGGCCGGCCCTTGAGGCCTGGATTTGGACCCCCCTAGTCTCCATTAATAGAGGTGTTGACAATGTGATTGACAAACGCACCTGTGGGTTACGGAACCACTTTAAGTCTTTTATTGTGAAAAGTACAAATAAAAGAGATAAAACTGGTCAGTTTTAGAGTAAAATAAACATCATAACAAAAATGTCCAAATTCCTCCAGAGTTCTTTAATCTTTTGGTCATTTCTTGAACTCCAGAAAGTATTACTTTATCCCTGTATGTTTGCATTCTTACGACTACTGCGACTCTTCAATCGTTAATGGAGTTAACACAATAGCACCGGGTTCTGTCGCAGAGAAAAACGCCGCTGTGACTCTTTATGTTGGTAAGGTGTAACATAACAGTGTCAGAATCATCAGATTCACCTTGATCGGTCATAGATCTACAGTGTGTCAAAGGACGTGGGGTATTTTACATATTGCTGACCACATCTCCGGTGTTAAGGGTTCCAGCTTATTTACCTTTATTTTGACATGTTTCATCAAGTTTCTTTCTCCCATCTGTATTTGGACCAGAACCGCTGTCGCAGGACATTTACATTTACGATAATTTAAAAACTACTTTTACGTGAATCTGAGAGGCGCTACGAAAGCCATGATGTGTTTGGCGCTGATGAAGATGAGAAGCAGGAAGGAGGGGCCGCTCAGCTGCGGCGCCCCCCTCAGGTGGACGTGGCGACATGTCGGATCTCTCATTCTCCTGGGGGCGGGGCTTTCCCACAGTCTACCTGAAAATGACGCTTAAGGAGGTAATGGTGTCAGTGACGGTTCTATACGTCTCTGAGGGGAACAAAGAGGTCTTCTCAGCTCGCTGTCAGCGCCGCTCGGCGTCTCGCCACTGTACAATCACTGTTTTCAGCAGCACCTCCAGCGGGGGGTAAATGGATGTGTGGGGGGGCACAGGTACAGAGAGAGTGTCTTTTTCCAGTGTTTAGCTGCAGCCCTCGCCCCTCACTGTTGTAAATGTGCTGCTGAAGACGTGGCTGGCGTCTCTTTGGTCTTGTTGGAGGCGCCCGTTCACACACACTCCTTAAGTCGGCGCGCATCTCCTTATTGGGGAATCTTTCAATAAATCAATGTGACTTTAAACACATTTCCCCGGCGACACGGCTGACCTGATAAGAAGTGAACTAATCTCTTTTGAGGCTGCCGGGAGAGCTTTGAAGCAAATCTACTGTGCATCTATCACCAAGGTTATTTGTCAATGGCTGCTAATCCCAGGTAAATTTCCCCGGTTTTATATCAGGGTTCTCATGTCTGAAGTTTCTCGGCCTTGGGAAAATAAGAGCGCGGAGCTGGTGGTGGGAGGGGGGACTAAAGAAATGTTATGGATTTTAGCGGCGAAACAATGGTTGAGGCAGGAAAAGAAGTCCAGAGAAAGAAGCCAACAGGACGGAAGCGAGCGGTGTTTACAGCACGCTTTGTTAGCGCTCTGCCCTCCTTCCAGGACCAGAGGATGTTTTGGTTTAACCCGAAGACACGCCGGATCAGACCTCGATTCAGAACCAGGATTTAGTTCCTTTTCATTTTTACGATGATTTGTCATAAATATCTGCAGGACGTCGCGTCCAGACTCCATCAAGACAGAGTTCTGCGACAACGACAGTTTCAAAGCAGAAAAATTCAAAAGCAAACTTTGAAAGAGGTTACCAGACCGAGGACGGAAGCCCCGCCCCTTAGAGTGGCGCCATTGAAAAAGAAAAATTACATCGCAAGTGGAAAAAATGTCAAAAAATGAATGGGACCAAAATCTCTGTATAAAAAAAAAAAAAAAACAAAACCCACGCGTCAGGGATTTACAGAGAAAGGTTTGATGTCATTATGGGATGGCCACAGGATTTACCGCTCGGTGGCCATTATGTGGCACATTTGCCAATTTTTGCATTTTCCCACAATATGTAAAAATAAAACTTCGTTGTAGCGATCTTCAAAACATTTTCCACAGCACCAGTTTGAGTCCAAAGTTTCATTGACCTTTTGACCTCGGAAGAGGTCGCCATCTTGAATTAAAGAAAATATGCCTTTAGTACGCATTTCAAACCGTCACCCACTAACTCCTCGAGCATCATTGCAAAAGGCAGGATTTAGAAGTTGTAGATGTGGAACGGCGTTAGCGTGGCGTGCTTGTAAAAGTGGCGTCCCCGGTCTCTCTGTTCCTCGATTATTTTTTAATAGAATATAGTGAAAATGTAATAAACAAAATCTTGACTCAAGCTGAACAAAACAATATAAATTTCAATGTGAACGTATTAGGAATGTGGGCGTGGTAAACAAAAATCCTCCGTTGCCAAGGAAATCCAAAAATGTACTTTTCCCGATTCTTCTAAAAATGACATCAACCAGTTTGTCATTCCCGGACAACCAAAACATAAAATGGTTGCTATGGAGATAAACCAACAGAAAAGCCTTCCTTTTGAAAAATGAATTTAACAGTGGTTGCAGAAAGAGAGTGAGGGGGGTTGTAGCAGGTGCTTAACTTAGCGGGGGTGGGTCAAAAGGGCGCGTCGAGGGCGGGGGAGGGTTGCACCTGCAGGTCATAGGTCACTGCTGGTGGCTTCTTTGTCTTAAATTTACAAAAACTGGTTCAAAGGTTGAAAATAACAAGACATAAAAATCTATTGCAGACACGACCTTTGACCTTTAATAGTGGAACCATCTGTACTGCAGGACTTGTGTTCTTCCTGATCGAGTTTTGACGGCGTGCATAAACTTTGAAGGTTTTTCTGATGGTTCTGGGAGTGGCCAATGTAAATTGTAAATATTGATTTTGATGCCGATCCATAAAAAAATCTCTACACACTATAATCCTAGTTGGTTTTGTGAAGTGTTGAATCAACGTTTTTTAAGCCCTGAAGCCCCCCGGGCCTTGAAGCCCCCCGGGCCCTGTTTTTCTTTGAAACACCCCTGCATGTGCTCAACAATCAGAGCCGTGTCCGTTTTGAGGGAAATGTTGGGTTGATTTCATCGTCATTTTCCAAACCATTGCATATTTCATTAAGTCTTGGCCACATGACAATCATTGTTTTGACCCATAAACTTACTGGCAGTCAGAAGTTGATCAGACACATTTTTGCCCCACGTGGAAACAAAACTTTCCTTTGAGTTGCTTTTTTGTTTTCATCCTCTGCCTCCTTTATTTCTTTTTTCCATCCCCTGAGGTCCCCCCCCCAATTCCAACCCCATTTTATGTGCGTTGAAGATCATGGAAAATCTCTCAGCATATCTGTCATCTGTCACGCTCTCCGATGAGCGGGTTTGATCTCCTCCTCTGGTGTTTATGGCCGTTGTCAAGCAGAAAAGAGTCGTAGCCGTAAGTGCTTACACCAGCGTGTAAATAGTTTGACGTGTGGCTCCGTAACAAAGCTGGGGAGTAAATAACAAACCAAACAACTGCAATGGAGTTGTGCGTCTGCATTACGAAATGTTTGCGGCGTTGTTGATTTCTGATCACTCTGGTGTCGTTTCTTTGTTCCTCAAAGCCTCGTTGGCGAGCAGGGATCAGCGGGCGGACGGTGTCACGGTCAGCACGCGGCCTCATCACTCCAGGGTCAAATGAAGGCGGAGTCTCGGTTATCGAAAAGGTTTTGCAGAAACGTTGGTTTTATAGTTTCCTGCAAAATGATCTGCAGAGTCTTTGCAGAATTTTTTCAAATTTCCTGCATAATTGACTGTTTCAGGCCCTAAAACGGAATGTCCGTCATATTTAAGTCCAGAATTTGACCAGAACTTTCCAGAACCTTCATGCTGATCCCTTCTGAGGTGGATCTGGTGTTGTTTGGATCTGATCTTAAACTGATTGTCCTCCTTTAGAATTGTTCCACTAGTTTTTAGAGATTCAGTTCTTTACAGGTTCTTCTCTTTACATCCACCTGGATGGATCAAATGGGGGGGTCACACTCAACCACAGAGGGGGCCAAAACCCAAAACACACCTGAGGTCGCGGGCCGAAAACAGGATAAACATTCATTGAACACTAAAACTACATTATTAAAACTTTAAAACTGTAACTTTTTCACATAATTATGAACTAGATAAATAGCATTACCTGTGATAACGCTAGTGTGAATGCTGGAAGATGAATTTGGCCGCTGAAGATGCTGAAATTGATAGTTAAAAATGCTAAAGCTGAAAACTGAAAATGCTGAAGTTGATAGCTGAAAACCCGGAAACTGATAGCAAACTAAAATATTAGCTATATGCCAAATTAGCCTAAAATACTAAAAAAACAATTTAGTCAAAACAGCTAGCATGTACCTGAAAAAATAGTTAAACTTCAAAATAGTCTAAAAAAACAAAAAAAACTGTATTTAACCAAAACAGCTAGCATGTAAATATTAACTGAGCTTCAAAATACCCTAAAAACTGAAAAAAGTCTAAATTAGCCAAAACAGTGCACTTGTAAATATTAGCTATACTCCAAAATAGCCTAAAAAATGTTAGTGAATACCAAAATAGTCCATAAAGCTGCAGAATGCCAATTTTTAAAACCTTAAAATCATAACTTTTTAACATAATTATGAATAATAAAAAGGCAGGAATATTATCCCAGAATAAATCAACTTAAACCTTAAATAATAATAATATTTTACTCTCCATGAAAATATATTTTGTCAAATGTTTACAAGTTAAAAAAAATCACAAGATAACATCGGGCCATTAATAACAATAGAATAAAATGCTCTGGAGGGCCGGATCCGGCCCCCGGGCCCTGACTTTGACACGTGTGCTTTAGAAGTTCTAATGGTCTTAAAGCGGTTCTGGAGGTCCAGTAGCTGCCAGTTCTGAACTTCTTTGACAGCAGGTTTGGACAAACTTTACATAAATCTGAATACTTAGTAAAGAAGATATTTTAATGTTTTTTTATTGACTGATTTTGTGTGAAATGAAAAAGTAAACGAGTTTTTGGAACGCAGTGACCTTTTTTCTGATCTGGAAACCGGGTCAACCCGGTTTGATGTCAGAACACGTCTCAGTTTGACGTTTTTATCAGCAGATCGTTGGGTTTCCTGTTCCTGCGAGTGACTCAAATCAGCAGAGAAAAGCAGATTTCAGCCCAAAGCGTCTCACACGTTGAGCTTTAGTGATCTTTTACCTTCTTTGGGCCTTTTTGACCCGGAAAGTCACGTTTATTCTGGACTACAGGAGCAGAATCTGTCCAGGAAACAGCCGCAGAGAAGCTGCGAGGAAACCGAAAAACAGAAAATGGGGAGAGTGATTCAGGAGGGGGGTGTCATGTGTGTACGGCGGAGGGGGGGGTGATCTTGGAAATTATCCCGTTAAGTAACGGAGCGGCCTCCCCGGGGGAATTTGTCTTAAATGGAAGATTTGCAAGGAGAACGGGTCAGAGAGGGAGAGGAGAGGAGCGGCTTCCAGTCGGCAGGAAATCCTGTTTACATTTACATAATCATATCAACACTCACTCCTTCTTCTTCATCGTCTCTTTCTTATGCCTTTTCAAGAAGGGGGGGTTGCTGCTCGTCTGTTTGTCGTCGTGGCTTCCTCTTTTTTCCTCATTTTCTTAAAAGTGCTGCCAGCGTTGGCGAGAATGCCTCTTCATTTTTAATCTGCCGCCAGCACCTCCAACCCCTCCTCAGCTCCGTCTTTCTCCCTCATTATGTCCTCTTTAAGCGGGATTTCTCCCCCCCCCGTCCCCTTGTTTGGCACGTTAAGAAAACGCGTCATAAATAAGGTATGGCTGAAGCTTAATTGAGATTTCGCTGAGAGCCGCCGGCAGATGTTCGTCGCAGCGGCTGTGGAATCATCAGAGAGCCGAGGAGAAGCTCGCCGAAGACCAGCCAGGTGTTTGGGCTCCTGTGCCGCTCGCCGGGCAGCGCCGTGCGGACGCCTTCAAGGCGGCGTGGCGGCAGGAGCGGAAGGCATATGGAGGATTTGCAATGCTAAGAGACTACGTCTTCAGAGAGGGAATCAGAGGAGGAAGGAGAACTCGGAGAGGACGAGATGTTCCTCTGTCAAACCAACTTTGAGGGTTCATCCAAGACGGGGCAGACTCACAAACATCGGAAGACATGCTTTCTTTAGGGGGGTCAAACTCAACCGCACAGGGGGTCAACCCAAAAGACACCTGAGGTCGAACAGGATCAACATTTATTCAACACTCTAAAACTACATTTATAAAACTTTAAACCGTAACTTTATCTGTAACATTATCTGTAATAATCCTAGTGTGAATGCTGGAAGCTGAATTTGGCCGCTGAAGATGCTGAAATTGATAACTAAAAACACTGAAGCTGATAGACAGCAAAAACATTAGCTAAATGCCAAATTAGCCTAAAATACTTCAAAAAAAACTTGTAGCTGAAAAATAGCTAACCTTCAAAACAGCCTAAAAAACTGAAAAAATGACTAAATTACCCAAAACAGGTAGTGTATAAATATTAGCCTATTTCCCAAACAGCCTAAAAAACTTTTTTTTTCAAAAGCCAAAATTAGTCAAGATAGCTAGCATGTAGCTGAATAAAAGCTTAACATCAAAATAGCCTAAAAAACAAAAAGAAAGCCTAAAGAATGTTGTTTGAAAAGATCGTATTTGTGACTTAGAAAATACGCCACTAGCTCCGCCCCATTCGGATCCATCCACCTGCAGACTAATAGATCCATGAAAGTTTTAGTTTTCCTCATTTGAGCTGGAATCTGGGTCAGAACTGTACGGCTGGACTGTTCTGATATCACTCGCCATTTCTAATGAGAGGGGCTGTAAGCTAGTGGGAGAGTGTGTAAACAGATGGGAGTGGGAAGAGGGGGCGGGGTTGCTCCACGTTAACAGTCCTCTCCAAAACTCAGAGGTGAATTTCTAATGAACTCCAGCCGCTCTGCAGAAAATATGTCCTCAAAAACTACACTTTTTTTTTTTTTAATTTTGACTAAAAATGTCAGAATCATAATGGAAATACTTTGAAAAGTATTGGAAATTTAAGGATTTATCTGTCCTAAAAAGACATTTTTTTGTTGAGAATTTTCTCTCTGAGGTCACTTTCCCGGTTTTTCCTGATTCTCCGTTTGTGCGTTAGCTGCTCTCAAATCCCAGGACTCCGTCCCGACTCCGTCATCAGTCTGTGGCGGTCTGTGGACTCCTATTAACCTTCCTCTGCTTAGCTCTGGTGCTCAGCTTCAGTACCAGAGCTGGACTCAGAAAACAGGCTCCTCCTCCTTCCTCCTCCCTCCGAGCGTCTCCATCCTCACACGTTCTCACGCCGGGAACCCGCCGCCGCTCGTCTGGGATCATAGAGGAACCCGATACGACTCTCTGTGCCCGTCTTTCCTCGTGAGGCATTCATCTCCCTCTGAAGATCTTTGACTTCCTTTCATCTCTCCGGCATCTTTTATCGCGCCCTGATTCAGGCCGGGATTCTCGCTCTGCTGGACGTTTGTGGCCGAGTTCGTCTTACGGGAAAACCCGTGAATGATACCTTTGTGCCGCAGCCAGGCGGGCCCGGCGTCACCCAGAGGTTTGGATTCCTGCACAACAACCTCCTGATCAAACCGGGGGTTCGCCCCAAAGAACACCCTCCTATTGGCTGATCCGAGCCGCACGCTCGCTTCCTTCTCGAGTCGTCATTTACACGCTGCGTGTGTTCTGCGGCGGTGCACGCTCACCGTGCTCTCCTGCAGCGGCTGCAGAGCATGCCGGTTCCATCTGCGCAGACCCCACAGACGGCTCTCAGCAGGTTCAGACCGGCTCCTCCACCCAAACGCCGTCAACCTGAACGGAAAGTCGAGTCAGAACCTTTAATGGACTTTTAATGGGATTAATGGAATGTTGCAAATGAACAATTTTCATCCCAGAATCGAATAAAGCGGAAACCAAGTTTGTACCTTTAGAAGTTTGCCGTTCCTGCAGAGTTGATCGATTGCGTGCTGCAGGTTCCTCTGAAGATCCATTTCACCACATTTGGGGTTTTAAACTGAAATACTGTGATTAGGATTCAGTAAAACACTTCCGCCGCCTCTCGTTCAGCTACAAACCTCTGACTTCCGGGTTGAAGCTCTTCTGAAAACAAAACTCCAGTCTGGTTCAATAAAAAATCATTTCATTTGCCTTAATGATTTTAAAAACAAGAAATGTTCTGGTTTGTTCTGACTAATTCAATGACATTCGTTTGCCTCAAGGACTTATGGGAAATGTAGTCTGTGGTTGAGTTTCTGTTCGCCATTAAAATATATATATACATATATATTTGATTTCTTTGACCCCCCCAAGTTTTGACAGCAGATTTCATTAGAATGAAACATCGGCTTCAGACAGGATTCACCCCCCCCCCTCACCCCCCCACTGATGATTTTCCTGCTTTTTTTCTCGTTTATGTCAAAACTTTTGAATTCATTCCTCAGAATTGTTTTCTTTTTTGCTCTTTTGTTTTTTTTAGTTTTCATTCTGTGGATTTAATAGAATGACGTTCAGGAGGCGAACAGAAGAAGATCTACAGGACTTTTATTTGATTTAACGATTCTTTAACCAGGAACAAAAT